>NW_015112703.1:156546-180216 GCF_001443285.1 Poecilia latipinna | reverse complement strand
CACAAGGGGTAATTAAACATACAAAAACTTAAACAAATACTAATCAATACAATACCAAATCTTTAAATTAAACAAACATTAGAATGAAACTACCAAATAGAAGAAACATTAAAGAAATGGTCAAATTAAACTAAAGAAAACCAAATTTCCTCGTCCCCTTGCAAACAAATGGAACGGCCCGCTGAGGAGGTTTTGCCAGCCATTTAAGGACGTCAATTAGCTGGAGCTATTCTGTGACCCTCCAGCAGCAGCTCCAAAGGAAACTGGTAACTCAAAACAAAGAAATGAATTTAACTAAAGTTAACTAAATGTGTGCACTGCAAATGGACAACTAAAGAGCCAGGCTAATGAAAATAATTTTCAAAAATAAAAATCTAAACTACTCACTAATTAACGTCTAAATTAATGTTAAGGATGAACAAAAAAACGATTACCATTCAGGTCTGTGTGACAGCAGGGTCAGCTGTCACACTGTTCAACAAAAACGATCTTAAATGCTTTGAAATGGAACCAAAACCAGAACGACGTGGTAGAAAATGGAAAACAGGACATAAGTTTCTGATGTGATCTGACTCTCTGACCAACAGAAAAAGCCACAGTGATTCAGTCGCAACACACTCACAGCAGATAATCTATAAATAAATGCAGGGCTTTTCATAGGTCCCCATCCTGTCAGGCTGCACTGTCAGACAAAAGAAGACCACATATACGACAAACATGCATGCTTGTGCACATGCATTATCCTCCCATATTTAAAAAGCTTTTTTTTTTTAATTCTTGACAGAAACCTAGCAGAACGGTTATGGGTCAGATCAGGGCAATTTGACAGCAAGATATGAAGATCTCATTTCTATAAGCACTCTAGCAATACCACTCAGATATTCAGCCACTGGTTTAGGATGAAGAAATGCCATACTAAAACGAAACCTATTGCTTGCTTTTACAGAGCAACTTGAAACAAAGATGATTCTTTCCTAGTTTTAAAATGTGCAAAATTGTACCCTGGGAAGCATAATTTTAGTAAAACACAATGTACTTTTATTAATACAAGCCTTTTATCTGCCAAAAAAAAAAAAAAAGAAACAGTGTACAGAATTGGGTTGAAAGAATGTAAATAAACCTAGCACCACCCAGTGGTTAAACCATATATCATCTAATTTGAAATGTGTTATTTGTTGTTATTTTGGTTTATTGAACTTTTTATTTTGTTTTTCATTACTCCAAAGGCCCAACTACAACTTGACAACATGTAGTAACACGTAATTGCTGCATGTTATTGTCATGTAGTAATTATAAAAGAAGCTTGTTCAGAATGATACATGATTTTATTTTCAAAGTGGAAAATCTCAATGCAAACATCTGGGGAACCATTTGGATATATTTTGCTTGCTCAGAAGTAATATTTCAATATAAAATTCATACAAAAGCAACAAAAATCACAACTAGATTATGTATATTCGGCAATAAAAAAGAAAAACCATTACCAATATGAGACAGTTGCGCAGTGAGCTTAAAAAAAAAATATATTTTGCATATCCGGGTGCATTTCAATATATTGACATCAAGTATTGAAACCCTACAGAGAATCTGTGGTGGATGAAACAAGAGAGCCAACAGCTCAGAGCTACAGGCCACTAGTTGAGACTTCCTGAACACGCCAACTGAGCAACGGCAACCACCATGTCATGTCACTCTGACGCAGTAATTTGTGCAAACCAAGTTTTGAGAACATGTACTAACCCATGCTGTACCGGGGCTTTCAACAGGTTGACATTTATTTATTATAATCTTACATTTTCTTTTTCTGAGAAACAGAATTTTGGGCTTCCATAAGCCTTCAGCTATAAACACTAAAAAGAACTTAAATGAAGAACTTAAAAGAAAAACCTAAAGTTATTAAATAAACCTAATCAGATTACCTGAATATGCGGTAAGGTGTGGTGAGATCAAAGCTACGACGATCCGAGTCTTTCACATTCCCAACGTTCATGTCAATGAATGTGATTCCCACTCCGATGTTATAATCCTAGAAGGAAGATGAAGAGTTATTTCTTTCATCACCCAAGAAAATAATACTAACTGGAGTCCAGAAAAAGGATGAAAGGATAGCTCATTAACTTTTCTGTATTTTTCCAAAATACATATTTATTTGACCTAAGAAGTCTCTTACTTCCGCGTTCTTATAGAGAAGGACTTTATCTGAAGCAACAACAGTAAAAAGTTTGGATCGTAGTCCTCTGAGCTCCAAATAGCCAGAATAGTCTGGGGTCAAAGGTGAGCCTGAGATCAAAGTTAGAGGGCGCTTAGGCCCCCCGGTGCAGTTCCTCAGTTCAGTCAACCATTCATTCCTTTCATCTGCACACAAGCAAACAGATGCTTTTAGTAAATCACGGTGTGCGCAAATTAAAACGGACATATTAATGTGATCGCATTATGACAAAGAAAAGAAATGAAACAGACCTTCGTTTTCAGCTCTGAAGATAAATGTCCGGTTCTTTGTGGCAACCTCAAACTTCACCTCCCCCACGCTAGACACATTGGTGATAAAGGCTGTTGAGATAAACCCCTTGGAATACACCTCCTACAACACAACACAACAGATCTGTTACAACAGACACATAACACTCACTCTGTGCACATGCTGCTCTGCCAGATTTAAAACGGTGTGTCTTTTGTTACCTTTTCATTGTCAAAGTATCTTAGGTAGTCGACTTCTAGCTTCACCCACCGTCTCTGGTAATAAAGAGCCCTGTATGCGAGGAAGCATAAAGATTAACAAGATATGAATCTATTATAACCAAGTTAAGCTGAAGAAACTCTGCTGTGGGTAGATTATTTTTTTTCTTTGCCAATTCATTGTCATTATAAATGAAGAGTTTCAAACTCCACGTTTTTAAAACAGTATTTTTTAAAAGTTGAGCACGTGGCTTGATTTTTTACCCCTGTGGTGGATTCTTGTCCAGCCAGCCCATCTTGATGACAGAAGAAAGTTGGGAAGTGTCTTCCTTAACAGGTGTGGACAGTCTGCCGGAGTCAGGCAGGGAAAAGCTGCCAGGCAGGTGGACGATGCGTTCAGTCTGCCAAGGAGGAGAATCTGGGCTGCACAGAAATGTCCAAACAAGCACATGCATATGTTTGGAGATAAAATTAGTTTGATGACTCAAAAAAAAATAGCTAAACAGAAACATCTCTAATTATTTAGAATGCATACATACATTGATCAAATGTTTCTGTAAAAAGCCAAAAATAGTTACGATTTGAATATGTAGTTTGAATACAGAACTGTGAAAAGTAAATTTACAGGTTTCTTCTGTTAATGCTTCCCCCCCCACACACACACACACACTTATTCTTCAGACCAATGAAAGAAATTGACAACCAACATCAAGAATGTCAAACTCCAGTCCTGGGGAGCCGTTGTCCAGCAACTTTTGGAAAAGGCCCTGGTCTGACATACCAGAATCCCAAGGCTTTAAAAAAACAAACAAACAAAAAAAACAGAGTGTAGTGAAGTCCTACTGAGACCTGCTAATGGCCTCATTCCTGGTCCAACTGTGGTGGACCAGGAACTCATCTAGAAGTTGCAGGGATTTGGTGCCTGAGGACTGAATTTTGACATTCCTAACGCAAGTAAAAACAAAAGGCAGTTTATGAAACATAAGTTAACTGTAATATGCAGGTAACACGTAAAAGACAGAAAAAGCTCAAAAGGCAACACAACATCTCAGTTTAGAAACAACGTCATTGACATCTATCAGTCTAAAAAGGGTCACAAAGTCATTTCTAAGGCTTTGAGGCTCCAGTGAACCATAGTTAGATCTATTACACGGAACAGCAGTGAACCTGTCCAGCTGTGGCTGGCCGACCACAATAACTCAAAGAACAATTTGACGAGTCAACCCGGAGGTTACGAAAGAACAACATGTAAAGCTCTGCAGTCCTCAATTGCCTCTGTTAAGGTCAGTGGTCAAGATTCAGCGAGAATAACAAGAGACTGGGCAAAAATGGCATCCATTGCAGAGTTAGAAGACTCTGCAATGACCAAGAAAGACAAAAACACACAGTTGCCAGTCCAATATTTGCCAAAAAGTACTTTGATAATCTCCAAGATTTCTGGAAAAATATTTTGTGAAAGTTGAAATCTGTTGTGTCCCAACATATCTAACAATCAGCACCACAAAAAGAAAACATCCATTCTGACAACTAAGCATAAAGTGATATTATGACCGCTTGGGGCTGCTTTGCTGATTCAGGAACGGAGGAAACCATGAATTCTGCTCTCCATTTGTGGCCAAACAAACCACAGCTCAAGAAATATGAACCTCCATATTGAAATATCCTCTATATTGATGCAAAAGACTCAAGCACACAAATGCATACCAGACAAAAGGTAAGCATAACACTATGGCATTGACACCTCATATTCTCTATCAAGCATGGTGGTGAAGACTTAAGTTTTTTTTTTTTGTTTTTTTTTTACGTTCAATGGATCTGCATGCATTACAGTGATTTCCACACATACCTGAACTTTTTCAACATTAAAATATTTACAGTCAACACACAGCAAACTAAAGTCCCTCAGCTAAGCTTACACACAACAAGCTAACACTGCAGACAGAGTGAGTTGGGCGACAGCAGTACAGTTGATCAGACCACTGTTGCATGCTTCACCCACTATTTCACACTTACATGTGCCAGTTCAGGGTTGACACCAGCACAGTTCCTGTCTCAGAGTCGTGTCAGTGCAGGATGAATTTTAAACCCTCCCACTAGCTTTGTTGTTCACATAACACTAATGCTAATTAAAGCCATTGTCAAGTGCATCATAACTTTGTACACCAAAGTAGTATCGAGCAATCTCAGTTAAAGTATGGCTCAACTTGGATCATTAACCTGGTATAGAGAATTACAGAGAGAAAACAGAGTACTGACAACAAAAATGCTATAAGAACCAACTGGTGATGCAGGGGGGAATTTGCTGATGAACAGAACAGACCAATTTGTTGCTTAATGAGCCCCAACTGATGAATTAAATACTGTATGTCAGGTGTTTTTGTTCATCTGAGGATTTATGGTAACACTTTGTTTGACGGGGTGTGCATAAGATGGACATGACACTGTCATAAACATGATACAACACCTGTTATGAACATGAAGAGTCTTTATTAATATCTATGACAGTTGTCATGAAGTGTCATTCAATAAATAATGACACTCTTAATGCAAAGTTGCTTTAAAAGTTGCTTTGAAAGTCCATTAGGAGGAACAACTTTGCATGATTTTGTAAATAATGAGAATTTAATGCAAAGTTGGCATTTTTAATGAACTTTCAATGCAACTTTTAGAGCAACTCTCTCTTAAAAGTATCATTACTCTTCATGACAACAGTTATAGACATTCATAAAGACTCCTTCATGTTCATGACAGGTGTTATGTCACGTTTATGACAGTGTCATGTCAGTCTTGTGCAAACCCTGTCAAATAAAGTGTTACCAGATTTACTTACGCATGTCCAAGACCTGCTGAGAATGATGTGTATGAAACTAAGAAAGGGTCTACTGATTTTTCTTATAATTTGCAATGAGGATCGAAATGAACATAATACTTAAACATCATTACTCACTCATCTTCATCTAACAGCTCGTCATCGCTATACAAAGAACAGACCCGCTTCTTTGGGTGATTGGGTACTTGCAGGGACATGTCCTGTTGGAGGAAACGATCGATGGTCACAATGCACAACAGAAATCAAAAGGAGGGAAGGTTATAACATGTAATGCATCCCCTTACCCTGTCTGTCACCTTCCTTTGCTGAACACTGGAGTTAAGCAGGTCTGTATCCACGTAGTCATAAGAACTATCATCAACTGGAACCAAGACTAGGAAAAGGGCAAAGGATGTGAAAAGAAATGGAGTTGCAAAAATGTTTATGCTTGAAAAGAAGAAGTTTACACATGCAAATAATTAAGTTTTCGGTCTCATTAAATAATCAATATTTTTTCATTTAATAACTTGTCGCCATACAGGCTGTCAAGTCAGAGGATATTTTTATCAAACCCACTCAGGACTTTCTTGGCAGCAGCATCCATTACATGCAGGCACATTACATGCATACTTTCAAATCTCTTTGATGTTACAGTAAATACCATTCTGGGAAATGCAGAAATTCCTGCTGAACTTGACATTAACAAGTCAAGGTAACTCATATAACCCCGAGTTACCTGCATTTACTCTGCTCTTAAATCCATTTAACATTCATGCTTATTTTGTTTCTCAATAAGAGCTGGAATAATCTGAAAGTATTTGAGTGTGTGATAATTGCTTTTCAGATTTTGGATTTGAACTAAGTGTCAAATGTTAAGCACAATTGCATGCCATATAACATCAAGAATACGAATTTGTAGTCAAATTGATTGTTTGAAACTGTGAAAAATGCCGAAAGCAGAAGATTATTTGCAAAAATGTCTTACATTTTGACTGGAAACAAATATTTTGTTTTCTATTTATATCTCAAACACATCAGAATAAATAAAATGAGTCGATTTTGTACCATTTTATCCTACATATGTACTATGTAGGACAGTACATATATATATTATACATAATATGTATGCTATACATAGTACGTATATAATAACAAAAAAGAACAGTGACTGACCAGTATAAAAGCAACTACACTCACTAACTGCAGACTGCAGCCATCAACTAGTAAGTAATTAGAAAGGTTGGCCTACCAGCTCACACACAGGAAAAGTCCCACTCATCTCCCTTTTGTCTTTAACTTAAACCAAAAATGTCCCTGTCTTTGCTAAGGCTGGCTAACACTGACAGTGAGGCAGTTTTTGTGTTTCTTTCAAGGAGCTACCTGAGTCCCACCTACTTTAAAACTTCACCACAAAGAGCTGACTGTCAAAACAGAAGAAGCAGCACAGCCAGGAGTGACAGCTCAAATTGTTCCTCAACGTGTTGTTTTGTTTATTGGCTACAGTAACACTAAAAGTTGCAATCTACTCTTGGCAAGATATGCAGCATATCTGGTCCAACCCGTTTGTTAACATGACCCAGGTTACTTAGAATAAAAATGGAGTTTGTATAATTTCGTACTTGAAAACAAATAGATATTTTTCAGCTCAGTAATAGTCCTTGTATGAATGGCCAAGCTCTTCCTCCTGCCTCTCAAGCAATCAAATGTGATCAAATGCCTGAGGTAAAATACATTACAAATACAAAGAGTGGGCGCCAACTCCCTATTAACTGCTCATGCATAAAAGAAACAGAAAACTTGTCTAAGATGCAAGTAGCAGATAAGATTTTAAAAAAATGATCAAGTTCTTTTGAACTGTCCTTTCTAATTCTGCCCAGGGAAATTGAAAAAAAAAGAAAAAAAAAAAACACTGAATACTATACTCTAGAGTGGGTGCTGCACGTTCATGAGTGGTGTTAATATTTTTGGAGAACTTTAAACTTAAAAATGCTCTTGTTTTATTTGAAATGAAGTGCCAATTTTAAATTGTGCTCTGTAGTGAAAGTTGTCACATGTTCCCTCAAATATTCAAGCTCAATAAATTCTGTGGAGATGTGTGTGTGTGTGTGTGTGTGTGTGCGTGTGTGTGTGTGTCTCAGGATGTTATGCACACATAACTGGATTTGACGCTATGCATGTCCTTGCAAGTCCTAATGATCAAAAGTGACAAACCATGCTAATTTGTTTCTCTTGTCATTGTTTGGGAGCCTGCTGCAGGCTGGGAGCAAAACAAGTTGTGGCTTTGAAGGTTAAACAGAAACAACCAGAGTGATGAACCTTAATGCATTCTGCTACTTCTACCTTTGGCCCCTCACCACTGCAGCCAGAACAATAGATCAGATGTTGTCTTTTATTTACCGCTGGTAGACCATACAGCTAATACTTCTCTCAGTTTATCAAATGAGAAAGCTGTTTTACACATCTGCAGTTGTTTTTTCTGCCCAAATTTTCCTACAGCAAAACAAAACAATATCTACAGGTACAGTGCATGAATAACCACTTGTATATTATAGGACGCATGCTTCCTGTTTAGGCATAGTTTTATAGCTCCATGTAGATAAGATTGCAGATTTCTATTTAAAAGCATAAGCGTGTGCGCAAGTCATAATAGCGTAGAAAAGAGAACAATACTTGTGAAATAAATGCTATTGGATTGTTTTTCTTTTGAACTTTGCAGGATGTAGTGAAGCACATCCTGCAGTTATACAAAGGGGAAAAAAGTACAGTGATGACTGGAAAAACTTTGAACTCACAGGACATGCAGGAAATAACCAGCAAAGATGTTGGCTCCTGCTGAAAAGTTGCTTGGAACTGAAGTACCATAACTAAAGGGGAGGTTTTTGTTGTTGTTGTTGTTCTTTTACATAAGTAATCTTGATGCCAATCCTGGGGTAACTGTAACCTATCACTAAGAGAGTGACAGCTCTCATCTGCTGGACGGATTTATTTTGTTCTGCTGGTTTTACAGGCTGGTAATACTGTAAACACAGCAGGAACTTTAATGTCGAGTAAAAGAAGAGAAAAAAGTAGCAAGTATTCTACATGCAATAGATAGAAGCTGCTACAGTGAAGTAGCACACAGTTAAACCAAAAAGTCTGCTCCGCAGTGCAAACCCAGATACTGACCAGAATACACTGCTATATGGTTACATCATCAGTTAAACCACACAGATCTGGGTCATCAAAAAGGTCACTTTAGGTTTAATTAGTTAACTGAGTTATTGTGTAACTGCTAGTTTTTTAAATATTCAAAACAACTTTTCTGTTTGTGCATTTCCATGACAAGAATTTGAATTGGTTTCATTTAATTAATTTAACTGATGACTTTCAGAATGATGAAGGAAATGCGACTTTCATAAAACATTTTAGCCGATTGCTGCTGATCATATAAATGTTATTAAAACTCACGAGGAGGTTTGGAGATCTTCCTCACAGGCAGAGCGGGCTGCAGTTCAGTCGGCTCGGACGCTTTGCTGATTTCCTGTGCTTGTGGTCTCCTGTTGCGTAGTGGAACCTGTGGAGTGGGGTCTGTCTGAATCAGCTCCTCAGTTCCTTTCTTGGTCAGAGGTGGGCTGGGGGTTAAAGACGAACGTGACAGGTCAGCAGAGCAATGGGGGGAAGAGGAGGAGTCCTCGGACCCCATTGAGGTGTCAGTTCGGGTAAAAAATCCACGTAGAACAGCGAGTTTAAACATCCTCTGCTGAGCAGTTCTCCTTTTGTCACCTTCCTCCTCCCTGTGTTAAAACTGCAGAAATCGCTGCCAGTGGGACTTTATACTCAGTATAATTGCTGTATATCCATATACACAC
Organism: Poecilia latipinna; assembly: GCF_001443285.1. Classification (NCBI taxonomy): domain Eukaryota; kingdom Metazoa; phylum Chordata; class Actinopteri; order Cyprinodontiformes; family Poeciliidae; genus Poecilia; species Poecilia latipinna. The sequence continues at coordinate 170,883 of NW_015112703.1, read as the reverse complement.
ACATACATGACCAGAACTCAATCAAAAAAGTAAATCCAAAAAAAAAAAAAGCTGAATTTTTCTACAGCTCCACACACAGTGATCCAAGAGGAAAAAGGAGGTTCCTTTGCTCCCCTGACTCATTCTGGTTTTCCTTCTTTGCTTCCTGGTTAATCAGCTGCAGGTCCCAACCTGCTCAAGCTGTGGGACACAGTGTTAGTCTAAATAAATCATACCTGCCACACCACTGGTGACACATAAACACGCAGAGAATAGGTTCTGGGTATGTTTGCTGGTGCCAGATTAGAAAAACCAATCATTTCCAATAATATTATACTTTACACTTTTGTAGAGGATAATTTGCACAATTTTAGCAGTAATTGAATATTAAATAATCCTCAGATGATTCACTTGGTTTGCTTCACTGTACTCGAAGACCTGCAGAATCAAGAAATCTCCTAAATATTACAGATCTAACAACATGAAGATGGATGAAAGAACTCCAGCAGAAACACGTCGTTCCTCAATATTAAGGAATTCAAGAAGAGCAAATTGGTCTATCAGTCAGTCTGAAAAGGGTTAAAAAGCAATTTCTAAGGCTTTGGGACTCAAATGAACTGCAGTGAGACAATCATATTTTACAATGATTATATCATATTTTACAATGATACTGAAAATATCATTGTAAAATATGGGTTATTTAATGGGTGGTATTTAATAACTGCTTAAAAAGACATTATGTATTTTCCAGGCGCATTGTGTTACAAAATGGCACAATCAAGTAACAATGTTACCTTCAGCTGCAATAAATTGCTATGTCAAGTATGACTTAAAAAAAATTTGACTTCCACCTTGAAATTGGGTCTCTGTCTCTTTAAAAACTCCTGCTCTTTCTGAAACTCCACCTTCAGGAAGTCATCACATCATCAATCCTCTATTAACCTCATAACATTTTTACCAGGGCTGCACTGGTAAAATAACATTATAACATGATATAAAGCTCAAAAAAGTTAATTTATCGCATCCCCATTAAGAACTTTTAAAACACCAACCTTGAACACAACAATAACAACCTGAGTTTTTCATAAATTTCATAAATATATTTCAGAAAAATCACCATGTTGCAAATCCTTTTAAACAGAGGTTAGTTTAAGAGCACCTGAAAAGACAAGTTCCTAAGAGCAAAACCATTAAAGACAGCATATTCTTTTCAAAAGAGTCAACCTCACCTCTAAATGTTATTTTTTCCGTACTTCAGATACATGTGGTTAGCTGAAGATCTTATTTCCAAATTGGTATGACGTCTTTTTTCTATTAACGTTCTGAAATCCTCCTGATAGAGATCCAGAGATGAAGACAATGTAGCCTCTGTTTCCGTCTTATAAAAAGAGAAGTCACCAACTAGACTGAAAAAAAGTCTAGTTTTCACAACATTATGTACAGTCATTGCCTAAAACAACAAGCACATGACTACAAGTGTGGCATCTTCAGCTAGACTCACTAAAGTGTGAACCACACCAAGGGACGGCTTACTTCTTTCACTTTGGCAAACTAGTTTACAGTAGGTGATAAAAGTGGTTTTTGCACTGAAGCCCATAGAATACGCAAAGCAGTCTTTTGGACTGCTTTGAAAAGAAAAAAAAACTACAAAGTCCAAATTGTGACAAAATCTAAAATCTTGACCTGCATTAAGCAGATTTTTACTCCACTCCCTGGGACCAGCACAAATGTAGATAATCTCTCAGGACCAGATTTAAAGAAAATCAATTTAGATATAATAATACCACTGCAAGTCAATTTCTATACAGCAATATATAGCAGTCATCTTTTCTTTTTTCTTTATTTCTCTTTATTTATTTCTCCGGCTACGGGTGCCCCTACACCGATTCTAAAACACAAATATTGCACACGGAACTGGATCTCTCGATCAGTTCCAGAAAAATTTCAATCACATGAACCCAAATAAATATACAACAGTACGACAGAGTGTCAGGGCCACTCCAAGACTAAGTCTGTTACTACAACTTTACTCTCTTTAATAAGATTTTATCCTTCTAATTTTATGACTTTATTCTCGTAATTTAAGGCCTCAGATGAAAGCTGCCTAGTTAAACTCTGACTCTACTGGTTGATTAATCAGACCCATATGAAAATGTATATTTACTCATCATCCAACTTCCCCCTGCTAATGAAACCAGACAGGACACATCTAAAATTACTTCGAACCAGCCACACAACATCAATAAAACTTCAAATAGTCATGAAACAGGACGTTAGGACTATTTATTTCATCAGAACATGAAATGTATCATCTTAGTCTTAAGGTCCTATGTCAGACAACAGATATGATGAGATCATTTGGATAATGACCCATCAAGTGTCGTCCAACCACTTGTCTTCCTGGCATTTAAGGAGGGTATAAAATAGTAGGTGAAAATGTAAAAAAAATTATTGGACAAAAATGTTAAAAGTGTAATTCCAGCCATACTGACCACTCAAAATATACTGCTCAAAAAAATAAAGGGAACATTTCACTTTAATTTTGTGTGTGGCTCCAAATCCAGGCCTCCATTGGTTAATAAATTTGATTTCCATTGATGATTTTTGTGTGATTTTGTTGTCAGCACATTCAACTTTGTACAGAACAAAGTATTCAATGAGAATATTTCATTCATTCAGATCTAGGATGTGTTATTTGAGTGTTCCCTTTATTTTTTTGAGCAGTGTACTTTACACTAGAGCCACATTCATCCATTCACATTCACAATCATGCACAAATTCATTGATATGCAGCTTGGAAGACACGGGGCACACTGCCATGCGGCAGCAGTAAGCTAGAGTCAAGTCCACAACTTCCTGGTTGATAGAAACCACTTTGTCCACAGAGCCACAGATGTAAAGGACTTTACTGGTTTTATTTGTACAGATCATTATGCAATCTATTTAACTAGCTTAACATTATAGATTTTCACAGAAATCTATTATGTAAACCCAAGCCAGCTGTGATACACTGCATATCTGATTGGTCCTATTGCTTGTTTTTTTTCTGGAAAAGATCATGTTTAACATTCTTAACTTCAAACAGCTTCTATATATGTACAGGCAGATTATGGTTAAAAAAAAAAAAATCCTTAAATTTGTATGCTTTTAATTGAAATCAATAAACAGTGGGTTGACTCTCCAAAAAGTTGTTGCATTGTGTGAAATAATCTATTGATTTAGATATTTTATTCTTGACATAATTTATATGAAACTTGCAGTTCAATTTACAACAATGACCACTAGAATTTTGTTTCAGAAAGAAAATCAACTTACTTTATTTATTTTTTTAAGTTTTAACAGGGAGACTTGTATATTTATTTTTACCTCTCTGAAGACAATTAGTTAAAGTCAAATCCCTTTTTTATCATCACTTACTCCCTTCCTAAAAGAGAGTATGTACAGAAACTGCCAAAAGTTAGTTCCACTAAAAAAAAATATTTTCTGAAAATAAAAACTATTTGTTTTCAAACCAATCATAAATCTTTCACGACATTTAAACAATGAGCCTCAAACATAACTCAGTGACACATGTACCTTTTAAATAAACTAAATGTGCTTACTTTTTTAACATACCGAAGTAGTCAGCAATTTATTTAGATGCCTAATAGAAATAGACTCTTAGCCACACACAAAGACAAGCAAACTGTGTTCACTGTTATTTTTGATTAATCCATTGACCAATCGGTAAAGAAATGCCACTTCGAGGGGCCAAACAAAGATCCACAGAAAATAACAAAAGGGTTATATTATTAGGTTAATTTCAACATCACGTAGAGTAAACCTTTTCTTGTAATCCTCCTAAATCACATTCATGACTTTTAATTAGTTCGTCTTTTTCATAGCTTTACGTGACCGGATTTTTGTGCAGTTCTGTTAAAAACGTTCATGGTTGCAACATGGTTCTGTTGCATTATCTCTATGTTGTTATTATCAGTAAGATCATTCACTACCAGCATTTACTGCCCTTCATTTATGCTCACAGATAATACATGGCGCTTATTTTTTGAATAAACATTGGCATTTACTTTGTGTGGCTGCAGGATTCACTTAAGTGTTTTCCAGCAGCCAACAGGCAGGATATACCCTAAAAAAGCTCACCAGCTGATTTTCGGGGTCACCATAGACAGACGCACATTAACATCTAAAGGTGATTAAAAAAAAAAAAAATCACCTAACATTAACAAATTAACAAGTAAGTAACTTTCCCCATGACATCACTGTCTCATTACTTTGTCCACAAACTTAATCAATGTCTGACCCTCTACAACACAAAACAACAGAGAACAGAAGAAATCTAAACAGGCCATCAGTCAAGCCCAATCTGGAACTTCATGCAAGGTCTTGGCTGGTGAGCTTGATCATAAAAATGTTGTGAAATCAGCTCGCAGTTATACGAGGAGGGTTGTTTATAATATGACGGCAATGTGACTATATTTGCCAAGACCACCACTGGTGACCAATGACAGCGTACTGGACTAAAATCTATAAAATTTAGGATGAGGAAACTAACAATAGGTCATGGATGAGTCTTTCAGCTGGATAATAACTCGATATACACTGTCCGGATAATGTATAATGTACTATGCATTTTCCAGGCACATTGTATCATTTAATAGCACAATCAAGTAACTATGCTACCTTCAGCTGTTATAAAAATATCTGAGGTGAACAGATCCTTGTTGGAGCAAGTCTGTAGGCACCCTCAAACGGCTGCCAGAGGAGATTCAAGAATTCTTCAAACACGCACAAAAGAATCAAAGCAACACTTCAGGTATCTTTTTTTTTTAAATTACAGAACAACATTATAACATGATGTAAAGCTCAAAAAAGTATTTTTTACATAATAGCCCTTCTTTAAAGTCAGTTTTCAGATTTTAGTCCTATAGATGCATCTCCTCTGAGATGCATCAATACCTGGTAATAATAACTACCAAGTTGTGAGCAATACAGTCAAATAACTTCATGTAATTTTTTTCTGTCTGTACAAAAATTAAACTGCCATAAAAAAAATTTTAAGTGAGCAAATTTGGAAAATCAAAAGGGAATCAAAAACTTATTTCCCCACTGTATAAGTTCCAAAGTTATAAGAATTGCACTCAGTCAGATGTTTGTCAGTCCACTATTGTGAAAGTTCCTCTTTTGTCCCTTCTCTTGCAGTATGTTAAAATCCAGCTTATAATAACTGTCAACTTTTCAATGTTCCCAAGTCATCAATTGTGCAGTTCTGTACTGACAGTCTGCTAATAAAAGAAAACAATTGGTGCTTCCCTTTAGGCCGTCACATGCTGCAGAACAGAATGTATAATTAAAATTCACCTCATTACAAAGCCTATTTAATCGCCACTAGAAATCAGATTTATCAGCTCCAGGACAATAAACCACAAACAACCTGGCTCACATTATGATATGTATATAAACTGTTTTTAGGTCAATGTAAAAAAAAAAAAAAAAAAACAGGTGTATGCGGTATTCAATGGTGGCGATATCATTTTTACAGTGCCTTGCAAAGGTGTTAATGTTCACATTGTCAGCTTATTACAAATGAAGAGAGCTTTGAACAACTGCTACTGTTTTGTAGCAACTGTTAACTTCAACAGACAGGCAAGAAAGGAGCTCATTAGTCAGTGTAGAAACTGAAGTGTCCATGGTAAATGTGGAGGACCCACAAAGATCCCCAGGAGGGAGGAATTTGTTGACAGGACAACTACTGCTTGTTCACTTTACAAATCTGGTTTGATGGAAAAGTAGCGCTCTGTTTATAAGAAACACAACCCTGCCTTTCTAAATTACTCACCGTACACAGAAATTACTCCTTAGCTTTTCTTTCTTAAATTAAACCACAGAACACCAGAAAAAAAAACGGACAATGACGGGAAACAGGCCCCAGTTCCCTCTTTTTCTCAGAGGAAGAATGCTGAGTGGGGTTTGCTAACATTGCTCTATATTTAACTCAAACTGTTCTGAATAACGATGACTGTAGGCTGAAGAAACAATGACCATTTCTTTTCTTCTCCCACGCTTAAGTTTTAGAGGGTTTTTATTTAGGCAGTTCAGAATAATTGCTCCGAAGCAGCGGCTGAAAAACTCCGACAATGGTTTTGGCAAACAAGGGGCGCTTTTTAAATTAGCAAGTGCACTTGCTGCAACCTTCGATGTTAAAAGCAAGCTAAATGTAGCACAGCGGCTCAGTAATGGGTGCATTTATAAATAGCATTCGTAATATTTCTCTCAAAAACGATGTACAAGATAAAACCTTTAAAGAATACATAAGCTACGGCGTACTTGTAGCAGCTCGACAGCAGACAACCAAAATCCCAGGTTTAAATTCCATGTTTGTTTTCTGTTCTTTGCAGATCTGCAGGTAAAACACCAACAATGCTGCTACTTCAGACTACATTTCCCACTGCCAAACAGAACAGGATCTGGTCCCCCCAACACACCCCCAAAAAAACCATGAAAACCTTCACACTCTTTTCAAGATAAAACTAACTTATGGACTGACGCAACTCTAACTCTAAACCCATTTCTGTTGACCAAAAAAAAACAAAACAAAAAAAACGTAGCCCCAAACTGAACGTAGCCCCAACCTGAAAGCACAACAGATCCAACACATGCAGAAACATGTTTTATATAAACATTACCTTCCACAACATGCTTGTGAGGAGTCCTCTTCCATAATGATGATACCATCTTAAACACAGACACATCAAAAAAGCAGGAGGAAATGACTCGATGACCAGAAAATGGGAGGGGGCAGAAAGCCACACTGACAAGGAAGAAAGAAATTACCATCAAGAGAGCGTGTGAATGTTTTCTGACAAGGGCTGCAATAAGTCCAGAGATACTCCCCAGCAGAAAAAAAAGAGAAACACTTTAGACTTCTCAATCTATATTTGTCACTCTCTCTTTCTCCCGGCGTTGCTGTGAGAGGGTAACGGGGAGAAGAGTTTAAAAACTGCTGCTGGTTGTTCTGCATTGTGACTTCCTCACGCTTTCTACAGCTAGTTTCCCTTCAAAACACAGATGTGTGTTAGTCATAATCGAAGCGACCCGCAAGAACACGAACAATGTTAAGTTTCAGGTTTCCCTTACATATGAAGTGACAGAAAAAAAGATTCTCTTATCTGATGTGCCGTCACCACAAAACATGCAAACAAAATGCTACAAAACTGACTTCTTTTTTTTTTTTTTAAACTGCTCTTCCACTTAAGAACGAAATATGGATTTGTAAACACCGCTCAGTGTACACTAATTACATAAATGTCTAAAAAACATAAGAGAATTTTCTTTGTGAACTGTCATTGTTTATTTCCCCCCCCAACACACATGCACAGCTCTTTGGAAAAATAGGAGAAACATTAAAACAGAGAATGAACTGGGTGTACTTTCAACTAACTCACCAAGTTAGCATGCTACAGTCAATCGGTAAAAGGAAGTGTTTAATTTTACTTTCAGGAAGTATTATAAACTACACTGTAACATTTTCAAATATTCTGCACGGTCTGAAGCTGACAAAGGGTGCACTGTCTCTATTATGCTAGCAGGTGGCAGCACAGCTCAAACAACGTTAAATGCCAACTCTTAATTACAGTATCTAACAGCAACTCCAAGTGATTACTATTAATTTTTTGGTTTGTTATTTATTTTTGCATTGCCAGCTGTAACGTTTTACTGAGCGACCGGTCTGACTCCAAGAGCATCCTGGAAATACTGGAAAAAAACATGTAAAATTAGATAAGAAATTACTTAAAAATGAATAAGGTAGAGAGAAAAAAAAAAGATTATATTAGGAATAAAAATGTAGGGGGTGAGGGGGTTGTTTGCTTTTTATACATTTTCTCTTTTACGCTACACTCTGAAAGGCAGATGCAGGAAGTGATGGGGGGAAAGGGAAGGTGGTGGCTTTCAAAACAGGACAAAGGAATGTGCCAAATACTTTAAACTGCTTTTACTTTAACTCAGATCCAGCTATGTGTATTTAACACATGTATTCAGCCAACTATTTTATTTCCTGTTACTCCATCCATGAATTCTTCTTAATTAATCTAAACAGCTAGTAGACTACCCAAGATCATACATTTCTTCTATACGTCTATGTCTTTTAAGATCTCATTTAGTACTAAAATCATGGTTTCTTACTACTTTCAAACCTCAATGTCCCTTACTTGTTGCACCTAGAAACATTTTCCTAATACCAACATGTAAATGGTAATGCTGCACTTCAGACTGAAATGAATGCTGTTATGAAAACCTCACCTGTGAGTTTTGGGAGACTGTAGAGGAACCCGCTGTGGGATTGGTGGTGGGCCTTTAGATCCTGCTTTTGGAGGAAGAGGAGGGACACTTTTGTCCTCAATGGGAGAGGAGGTTGAGGAGACGGGAGAAGCTTTCCTGGCTTCATCCCCACAGAAAGATGGGGTAGACGGGTGTATGGGTAATGAATTAGGCCTGGGTGTGGTCGACTGGATGCTGGGAGTTTGGACGGGCGCTTCTGTGGAAACAAAGGTGCTGGTGGGGGTGGATTTCTGGGATGAAGATTTGTACTTTACTTCTGGAGGTGGTACCACAATGATCCTGTCCAAACTCAAGGAGCCAGAGTGTTGAGCAGGGGATGAGACGAAGGGCTGTGGGGGGCAGTTAGGTGTGCTCCGTGGGGGAACAGGTGGCAAAGATGCATCAGGCAGTGGAGACACAATGGGTGTAGGGTGACAGTTCACTGAAGAATTAGAACGAAACTTAGTCCTCTCTTTTGGTACAGGCTTAGCCCTTTTATCATCTGGTGCTCCACTCCTCTCTTCCTCCTTTCCTCCTACAGGAGCAGAGTGTCTTTGCAGAGGAACAGGCTTTGTTTCACTTTCTCCATTACTGTTGTCTTGTGTATTACACAAATGTCTCTCCTTGGGGACTGGTTTGTCTCTCTCCCTGGGTGTAGGCCTTGTTATCTCGCCATCCATTTTCCCTTCTTCTACTTTTCTTTGCGCGGGAACAGGCACAGGCTTCTCTTTCCTTTTAACTTCAGGACGACTGGTCTGCTCAGAACTCTCTGGCTTTACAACATTAGGGTATGCATTATTACTAACGGTCATTTTGCTAAGGTTTGCCAGGATTCGTTTCTGGTGACCTGGCAGGTTGATGCCCATCCGGTCCAGTTGATCTGTCGTGAGGTTCTGGCAGTCTTGCAACTTTGTCAGCCCGGCCTCCTGGAATGCCTCACCATATTGCTCCAAACGAAGCGTGCTCAGCCAGTCACTCACGTTAGCACTGGATTCGGTCAGAGACATGGCTTGTTAGTATGTGTTTGCAGCATGTGTGAGGGTCAACATGCCATGTGGGTTTGCTTTCATGAGGGAAAGACTGATCGTAGCGATTCAGATCATGGCTCTGCAACCTGCGGAAGAAAGAAAACATCAACATGTCAATTGCAACCAACCACATTATGCAGCTTCAGGATTTTTTATTTTGCTTAAACCATTACTATCTACATCAATGAACATGGTGAAAGCATGTGGATGTGTCAAAAGTAAATTCATCCTTGGATATAGTTTGCAGATGTCTGAAGGTGACACATTTATTTACATGCAAATATAAACACTCTGGGAATGTCCAGCCATCATATTCTTTAGAAAGAAGTGTAAGATTTGATTCTATTTCCCACAGATGTGTTTTGGCATGATGTGCAAGAATCTACCCCAGAAAGTTAAAGCTTGAGAACAGAAGGGTCATCAACCTTGATCATACCACCAAATCAGTCACAAAGTGACCTCAGATATCCCAACTTCCGAGAACAGACGAAAGACCACAGAAAGAGATTGTTTGCAATTTGTTAAAGTTAGTCTAAGGCTAAAAGGCACCTGAACACATACATTTTTCTATGCATTGAGACTGAAAGAACAGATGGTTTCACCCACAGAAACATCCAACACTTGTTTTAGGATTTACAAGAGGGTGTTTAATTATTTGATCCATGTGTTCAATAAATGCTGGTTATTTTTTTTTTTTATGTTTATCATTTCAAGAGGTGCTACCAGTGGAAATGTTAGATGGTGCTCCATTCAACCATGTCCTTTTGGCAAACCTGAATCACGTTTTTAACCAAATGATGATGCTTCCTGAAACTTTGCATTGGTAAACAAACTTTGTTGCCAACTTGATGAAACGATGCTGAATCCAGAACGTCAATTTATGATGGATAATGAAGATTGTAAAAACTGCCACCGGAGGTCATTTTATTTCAAATCAAGTGCAAACAGTCTTGTGAAAGATTATTATGGCAAATTGGCATAGTATAAGTCTCACTTTAGTGAAAGAGGAAGTTGTGTTGAAGCCTTGACGGGGGCTGTCATTTTTATCAGCACGTCTTCAACTGAGGAAGGCACACTGTAACGCCTACATTCCTTTCCTGTGATAGAAATAAGGCTGTCAGATTAAACTGGTCTGCCCACATGCATGTATAAACTGTCGTCAAAATTTGTGATCTTACCAAGTACGACCCCTGAGAAGCCAACATGTACTCAGTATGCTGGCATTGTCACTACAGAGCGCTATGTGAGGAAGTGTGAATGACACAGGACTGGTATTCAAATAATGTTCTGACTGACTCGGTAACTTCTCCTTATACGTCTCTGTAACTCACACTTGGTTGATTCTCAGCATCCGCAGGCCCTTTTCTTTTGTACTCTTCTGCATTTTATGTCTCCCTTTCTCTTGCCATGCACGGAGTCCNGGGATATCNATGATGTGCANCATATCAAAGTGTGACCTTGATTAACAAGGCTGATGTGGCAGCCCATTAAACACATTCATATTTAGTATAAATATGGCAATACGAAGACACCAACATTTCCAAGTCAATAAACAAACACCTGATGCATTTAGTGTCTTATCTGAAAGCCACACACTGAAACAAGGGGAAACTGCTCGTTTCTTCACATATAGCCACAGACACTGTTTCCCCTCCGTGCACACAGGGCTCTTAACTGAATACAAGTATAAAAGACAAATGGATGGTTTTGGTGATTTCATACATGTTCACAAAGATACTCAACAATGAATTAGGGCTTTTCCAACAAAGTGATTCCAGTCCTTAACCAGGGCTGGTGCCAGAGCCTGAGAGCTAAGTTGCAGCAATATCGTTGAGTCATTAAAGTTTTACTGAGATAATGTTGGGTCCTCCCGGTTTTATTCTTTATTTTTGTGAAGGATTATAGCACATTAACTGCAAAAAAATATATTATTTACCCCAGTTTTCCAGCAAAAAGATGATCTGATATCCCCACCGTCATTTATTATGGTTGTAATAGTTAATGGGACAACAGTGACAACAGGTTGGATTCCTGCTCCAACGGCCTCTGTTGTAATGCACCTGGACAAGACACAATATGGCAGCCTTGTTTCTGTCCAGTAGCTTGCCATCATCAATATGTGAATGGAAATGACTAATTTCATGCAAAGCGCCTTTGAGTGTCCTAGTAAAAGTGTTATGTAGGTCTGATGTCATTTCATAAAAATAAAATAATTTCCTGTAAGTACAGGAGTGAGTGGCAGACTCTTAAACAGCTGTAAGACACAGCATAGAAGTCTGATCGTGTTATGCGGGTCAAACTACCGCCTTCATCTGGCCAAGTGCAATCAGTAATACTTTTATAACAAATTTATGTCAGTAATGATTTATTGGTTAATGTCAAGTTGTCGTAACAAAGGCATTTTGAATAATGTCAACTTTGTATTAAAAGTGTCATAATTTACCGAATGACACTTTATGACAACAGTCATAAATATTCATGAAGGCTTATTCATGTTCATGACAGGTGTTTATGACAGTGTCATGTCAGTCTTATTCAACCCCCTTCAAATAAAGTGTTACCAGTTTTTTTCAGTAAGAATGCATCAGAACCAGTCACAAATGCATTCTTGCCCTCCATGATGTTCCCACACTCTTTACAGTATGTGCAGAGCATTACAGTGTACTGCATCTTAGCCAGCAAAACGGGTCAAACTACCGCCTTCATCTGGCCAAGTGCAAGTACATGGACGTTTAGAGTGAGCATGTGTGAGTTTTAATTGCACGCACCACAAATAATTGTTTGTACACATTATTTGTGTACAAATAATGTGCTCAGATTAGTTTCACTGTGCGCTCAAACTGGTGACACAACTAAGGTGACATAAATATCAGCAGTGCAATACCCAGGGAAGCTCAGTTTTTGAGCAAAAGTTTGGGATCTCACTCAGAAAAGTGTGGGTGTTTTCCCCCATGAATGCATTGCACATAACCTAACTTAGTTTACTATAATTTGAAAGGTAAATAAGTTAGTTTATGATGGAAACGCTTATACTTGTGAGTTGGCAAGTCACTCACAATAGCGTGAGTATATCTGTGAAAGCACTGAACTAGAATAAGCATTATGTCATCCAGATAATGCAGATTTTCTGCCATCCGTGTTTCTAACAGAATCCTGGGTGTGAATTGATTCCAAAAACAGAAACTATGTGAGGACTAGAATACCTGACAATGAAGAAAATAAACATGAGTGAAACCCAGGATTATAGTGTCAGAAATAAACATTTGTCAATGTGTGACAGTGTTTAAATTAACCCTTTCATGCTATAGTGGTATCTACAGTGGACAGCTACCTAAAAGCCATTTTCTTGTGCTTCATGTGGATTTTTATGTTATAAATGCACACAGACCACTGAAGTGGACATTAATGCATCATAAATACACTATCAACTACTGGCCATCAGCTGCAAATGCAAGAAATTATTTTTGTCAAATCCAATATGGCCGACAGACAAAAAAGCGACTCTTCCAAGAGTCTCTCTTGAAGCAGAGACTCTTGCAGGTAAAAAAAATTTTCCTACCTTTTTTTTATGCCTTAGCCCCCCCTGCCCCCCCACCACCAAACTTTTTTTTAAATCCTGACACGAAGGATCATAATTCATGCATGAAAGGGTTAATACATTCCTCTACTAAAGCAGAGACCACAGTGTACAGGGACTGCGTCTCTTGCTGTCAGCTCTCTGATAAAACACAGTTCCTATTTTTTTGAATTGAGGAACTTCAAAACTGTTCATGCAATCAATTACAGTATGATTGGTTTTCAGCAGACGTTAGTGAGTTACTCACAATCACCCGAGCATGCAAAGTCTAAAAGTAATATTTTAGCACGTACGCAATTTTATTAAGTGGATTTCAGCATCTTTGACCAGGAATTAGATATTTTACACAAGCAGTTTGTTAAAGTTCTTAATCAGCCTACAGTTTTGTTCTTATTGTGTGGGTGTTGACTGTGAACCGCATTGAGAAGTGTTAGGAACTTTTCTAGTGGGTGAGAAAAACTAAAAAACAAATGTCAAATGCCTAGGCCTCTGCCCTTCTTACTAAATGTCTGAACATTTGCAGCCAGGCAATGTTTTTTTTCTTTTTTAGATACTAAGCAAAAAGTCAAGACAAGAAGCATGTACCTCAAGTTTTTAGAAGATTAAAGAAAATAACGCAATAAATGTAATCTCCTTCAAGAATGCACAAGATTTAAAACATGAGCATGTAAAGTATTCAGTTTGTGATTACTGAGGCTTTAAAATTAAGCTTGGCTACATTTGTTGCCCGAAAAATTTGGGTGGCTTTTGATTCAGGCTTCCACTGACATTCTTAGCTGACATTCAAACTCTGAAATATTTACTTGCTGGAGACTTACTGCATTATTTTGATTCTAAATATGCCCACTGTCACTGTAGGTCAATTAGGTCATACACATGGCGATGTCGTGGCTTCGCATTTGTCTCTTCCCACTTTCAGTTTATATCTTACAAACCATTTCATACTTGTGCATGCCACCAGCACTTGTCAGTTTTAATATGTGTAGCAAAGATATTTGTATGAACAGTTGAGATACATGCGAATTAAAAAGCTCAAATCCTGCACAAATTTTAATTTAATTGTAAATTATTTAATAAAGATTCACTATTGCCTCTTCTGCCCAGCCACTGCTTATCATAATCCCTATTTAGGTCAACCAACTGCTATAAAATATGACAGATTTGGAACGCTGGTCAAATAAAAAATAGCTAAGCAACTTCCTAATCAATGTGATTTATTGAAGCATATAAGCACCACTATAAAATTGTTTTAAATCTTCAGTTGTTAAAGTACAAAACAGCCCCAAAGCAATCAGGAACTCAGAGATCTTGGACAGGAATCACATAAAGCTTTTTTTGTTTGTTTTATACAAAAAGTAAAAAAAAAAAAAAAAAAAAAAAAAAAAGCAACACAAACATCTTCCTTTTTAGGAGAAAAAACAAAGGGGGGGGTGAGAA
>NW_015112703.1:144819-153475 GCF_001443285.1 Poecilia latipinna | reverse complement strand
AAAGAACCCAAAAAATTTGGAAAAGAAACAAAAAAAATTTTTTTTTTTTTTTTTTAAAAAAAAAAAAAAAAAAAAAAAAAAAAAAAAAAAAAAAGTCATCATAGCATTCTGCCATTTGATGAGTAAGACAAAGGATGAGGTGAGCAAATATTTTGTATGCTGTTTAACAATCAACAATACAGACTTCAAGCTCAACATTAATACAGCATTACTGCTGTTTTGCAAGAGAGAGTCAGAGAGTCCAGTATGAACTCTTGGTATTCTACCTTGATTTTCTTAACTTCCCAAAAGGAAGACATTTAGGTCTGCTACAGATTGCTTAAATATGTTCAGTATGTTAAAATAGCTGTTGAACTTTTAACCAAAGCAAACTGACTTTTCTTTCATTTCTTAATCTCTTATTCAGTATTTTAAAACTTCCCCTTTTTTTCCCTGCATTTTTCGACTCTTCCCCACCTCTGTACGTCTCCCCCTCCCTCCCACACAGAGCTGGCAATAAACAGACTCTCTGTACTGCCCTCACAATGGACGGTTCTGTTGCCTGGGATAGAGGACGAGACTGACAAGAAGGAAGGAGTCATGGTGGGGGTCCGCTGTTCGACTAGGCTCACGCTCTAAGACGAGCGCTACCCTAATCATACTATGTGTGAGAGACAGGATTCCTATTAAATTGTGGTTCATGTCTCATATCCTTTTCACAATTCTCAGAATGAAAGACAACTGTGATGCTCTGTCTTCTGTTTCTCCATTTCAGTTACCTTATTAGTGTAACCAGTTCAGATACTATTTGCATCTGAGTTTATATTCCAGTGACAAAGTACACCTTGTGAATAAACCTGATCTTCATAACAAAATCTTTTACTTTCTTAAACTGTTGACGCTTTTTTGCCTCCTTGTTATGCGTCTTTTAAGGCAGGTGTCTGAGAGTGCCAGTGTGGTTTCACCCAGCCACAATAACCCTTGACCTTGTTTCATTTTAACACACCACTGGAACTTTGTCTTTATAATTTCTTACGCCATTTAACCCTACATATTTTCATAAGACTGTGAAAGGCAGTTTTAGGCTGTATTCATTGCTTTCAGTGGTTCCACGTGTGCATCACTTGGTTTAGATATACTATATAGAGCAGCGGTACTAGTAAAAGATGTGTTGGCCACTACAGATGCTAAGGTGTTAAGATTTCTGGGTTAAACCAAAACCCTTGACTAACACTGAACTTGCTCTTTATAAAACCTATGCAAAAAAAAAAATAATGTGTCTTATTATATTTACTATTTTCTTCTTCAGACAATCAGTAACATATTTGTAGAAACAAACATAACACAAAAAAACTTCATGATTGTCAGCACAATAAAAGCATTGTAAATATTAAATAGGTCCTACATCACTCAAAACTAAGTCTATTGCAGAAATGTCAGAACATTATTTCACATTTGAAAGCTAAAACATACACTGACTAGCAATAGTATTCATGACTTTTTTGACATTTTCCACATTTTGTCACATTAAAACCTGAAGCATCAGTGAATCAGTGGGACTATGTGACAGAGCATCACAAAGTAGTGAATAACATGGTTATCCTTTTTTTTACAAATCTAAAAAGTGTAGTATGTAATGGCTTTTGCTGTAGACTAGACACGACTTGGTAGGTTTTCACAAGCTTTTTCCATGTCCAAGTGATAAATTGAAAAGTGCTGCTCTAAGAGATGATGGGTTATGTTTTACAACCCAACTCTCAGTTGCACTTCTCCTTACAACAACTTTCTCCATGACCAGTCTGCTGTGTCCCTTGGTTTTCATGATGTTTGCCCACAAACACACCTATACGGCCTCCACAATTTAGCAGTGTTTGTACTGAGATTAAGTTATCCACATGGTTCATTAGGTAACTTCTGATGGTAGTTCTACACCAAGGCTTGTTTCTAGGCATGGGTAAATAGAGTTAAATAGAAAAACACACAAGACTTAATTTAAAGTATTTTACATTTTAAAACAATGCGTCGTTTTTATTGTAGCAAATAAAATACATGAAAAAGTTGCACAAAGGTTTTATTTAGTCAGACAGCTTCATCTCATCTTATTTGCATTTGATTTACCTTTAGTTAAAAAAGATTTTCCTTTGTAAAACTCTTTGGTTATCCAACATCACAAACTGATTCAAAAGCAGGTGAATATTAGCTAATGCAAAGTAAAAAATTAACTTTAGCTCCAAGTTCCTTTACACGATGAACTGACTCCTAAAATAAATAAACTGAAGTTATCAGGAATTGCTGTTACTTCTCTTTCTGTATCTTAACGAGTTACAGAACAGGAAGTAAAGGGGATGCTATAACAGAGACAAGAAGCAGAGCTTAAATAGGTCTCTTGCTTTGTTTATCTTTTCCTTTGTGCCTCTCATCACAATAACTATGTTAGTCTGAATCTCAGAAGTCACTCTGATCAGCCTTCTACCATTTCATCTTGGAGAATACTCAGAAACATGCCACGACATCCTTTTACGGGTTTCTGATAAAAAGTGAGAGGAGGCAAAACCTTATCGGCCCATCTAACTACCATTCGTCATTCTTAGATGATTCAAGTGTGAACATCAAAACCCTATTTCCCTAAAAACAGCTACAGGAAAAGGTCTGGCGGGTGAGGATCATTAAAGTTTAAGTTTAATAGCTCAACACAGCTTGTTTAAATAATTACCTCTCAGTGTTAGCATTACACATAATTGCCACTTTTACAGCTAAACCTATAAGCATTTATAAATGACTGGTTTGTTGTAAAAACCGGTGCAAAAAAAAATCCTCCTTTTTTAAAATTAAGTTCTGAGAAAATCTAATACTACTGCATCAAAAGTAATGCCACTTTGAAGATGTAACGTGTGCAGCTTTTATTTTTATTATTTATCAAATAATCAGATAAATACTGCAAAAACGTTAAAAATTGAAACAGGTGGATCTTTACCTAAACGTTTGACCGTCTTGAATGTGGAGATGACTCCCAGATCATAACTTTAACCTTAACGAACTAAGCAACTTCTAACATTGTGCAACAGTAGAGATGACATAAACTGGAAATTAAAAAGTGGCTTAAGATAAAAGATAGATGTCTTCTAGTAGAAGTCTTCGACACGCATTGTGGGTTTAAAATGCGCGCAACATACTGGCTGAAGTGAAACTGTTTGTGCAAATCAGGATTGCACAGTATTAAGAAAACATGTAACTGCAACACTACTTGTTGAACTAAACCCACATTTTCCTCATTCTTCCTTTTCTCTTGTGTCATTCTGGTACACCCTGTAGTCTAAAGCACGGCAGTCATTCTGCTCCCACCAATGCTGAGCTGCAGTAGTAAAAGATTTCCTGTACACACAGTAGGAATACAGATAGAAATGTAAAAATGCATTCCTCTGAAATGTGCATTAATTGATAAGATTTACAGTAATTTTTGTTGACAAAAACATAAGATTAAATCAAATTTGATAAAAACAAAAATGACAAATGTAATTAAAATTAGTAAAAAAAAAAAAAAACCTATGTACTTTGACTTGTACTATGTAAAAGTCAAAACAAAGACTTTTGACTTCTTTCTTGGAAGTCAAAAGTATCACTTCCTTGAAGGAAGAAGTTGGAGTGGAAAATCAAAGACAAGCTGACAATGAGAGTGATGAAGTTAAAAAGGACTGCAGGACAGAGTTCACGGAACAAGGAGAGGATCAAAATGTATCAACTGCTTTTTGCTATCAAAGTACACCAAGGTTTTTAAGTTACAGATTCAAAACTGCTTGAATCTTCTATTCCTGCGATTCAAAACCTTTTCATTGATGCCAGAGAAAGTGCCAGATTGGCTGGAGTTTTGCTTACCCCACCCTACCTCTCTTCTTCTTCCTGGCCCACAAGAAAGTCAGCTGTTTGGAAAGCAACACGGAAAAGAAAAAAGTTTCAAGCTACAAACGGCTTGTCTGCTTAGCAGCTGAACCTTTAATTATCTCGCGTATGTGGCTCCCATATACGATACTTTGCTTTTTATAACTGCGCAAAACTGAGAATTTATTTTAAATAAAATAGGTTTTTGCTCACTTTGACTTTAAGTTCAACTCATTGCTTGCAACTAAAACAATAGTTATTCCTTGATTTTCAAACTATCCTTAGCTGAAAGAAATGGATTGATAGTGATGAGCTGTTTGTAGCCAATGCTAATGGCATTTATTCTCACGTCTATTAGGATGCTGAATAATATCCACCTTATACATTTCTTTTTTATGAAAACAAACAGGCTTTGTTGTATTTATTTTATGTTTTTTTTAATAAGACTTTTCATTATCAACCATCATCGTTTGGCTTGAGGATACATGTTAGAGGTAACCGTTGTAAATTAATTGCTCATTGACACTAATAAAACTGAAGTGTCAGGAGTATATAAATAGCTGACTCTGGTTTTAAACTGATCAACCATGAACACACAAATCTCAGCCACAACAAATACCACAGCGGCAGAAAACAATCACAAAGCCAACGTTTCACTTGTGCATCCTGGTATTTTCCAACCTCTACTCTGCATCTCTCCATAGTTGTTGCTCCTTGAACACGTTGGTAGTTCTGTTTGTTGCAGGTGACTCTGCAGAGACACTTTGCAGATTCCTGACTGGGAGCAGTTCTGGTAATACTGCAAATAACCGGTTGGGCAGTTTTGGGCAATCACTATGTGGTTGGTAGTGTATTTTAGTTAGTGATAAACTTGTTACGTCATGTTTACAGAGTCTTGACTGGCTAGAAATTCTTTGCATAGTTCAGCTCCTTCATCACGCCAAGTTCCAGTAATCAGCCTTTCCCACAACTTGCCATTTGACTTCACGTTTCTACTAAGATGCTGTCCACAAGAAGAACTGCTACAGAGCACAGGCACACACAAAGGACGTGACTCATGTACCCATCAACAGAGACACTGCTGCTTTCAGCCCACTTTCAATTAGGAGTGAATAGTGACTCAGTCCTGCCAGTACAGCGACGCATCTGAACAATATCCTCTAGTGAACAACCTTGTGCGCGAACAAATGCACTTGTCCGTCTCTTTTCAGGATGCCAGAAGATGTTTCTAACTCAACTCGACAGTCCAGCACCACAGACCTGTCAGCTGTTCACAAGAATAAATCCATTCTCAAGTCTGACATTGTTTGGTTTTGTGTGATGAGTGGGTACATACAATTTACCTAGAACAATCTACATTTAGCAGGTATTTTCAAATAGTTGAATTGGATAGGGTGATCTATTTCTCTGGAATTAAATTTCTAAAATAAATTAGTGCTTGCAAAACAACTTTTGTTGTCGTACAAAAACTAATTTTCTTGTTTTGCAAGAAGTACACACTAAACGACTAGAGTTCATTTCCTGGATAACACCATGCTTACACACGAGAACGCTGTACTCTGAGACACTGTGCACATAGGGGCTCATCTTAACTCCTATCATTCTGTTATTAACCCAGACAGCAGGCTGACTGTGCAACCTTTCACCTCTCCCCTCATTATGGCGTGATTCAGAAGGAAGTAATCATGCGAGACAGATGACGGCAGAAGGAAAAATAGAGTAAAAGGAAGAAAGATAAGAACATATTTTAAAGAGTAGCAAGAAGTTAAGTCTTGAGCTCAACTCAACATGTAATGGAGGAGGAAGCCATACAAAGAATGCATGTCCTAATACACCATAACCTGCAGCACTTCTTGATGGGGCTCTCAGGTTTGCACCTGTACAAAACGTGTGATGGTCTTCCTTATCAACAGTTCTCAGTTACCGCAAATAAAAAAAGTCAGTGGGGTGATAATTCTGTTAGGTAGTTAACATTGCAAGTCTGTCATAAAACGATTCACTAGTTTATGTTTATTTTTATCTCAAGTGCAATAAACTCACCATGCCTGGTTCTGTTTTTTTTTTTTTAAGCAGCAGAATTATGTCTGATTCTGCTACACAGAAAGTAGTCTTATTAATATGGAGTGAGAAAAGACTTTCTTCACTTCCTGTATGTCAGCTACTGTTTTTTACATGTTCTCCTGCTGCAGCCACAAGCTTTTCCATTTTAGAGTTTTTCGTGACACACAAAAGTGGCACATGTGGTGAAAAAGTAGAATAAAAGCCAAGGAAAAGAGATGCACAGATTTGTAAAGATTGTTTTTATGAGTAAAAGCCTTTAAAATTGAGGGCTACATTTGCATGAAGCCTCTGTAACTCAATACTTTATAGAATCACTTTTAGCTGTGACTACAGCTGCTCTTTTTGGGTTCCTACCAGCTTTGCACATCTACACTGACATTTCTATACATCTTTTTTTAAACAACATAGTTCCAGGTAACTTGATGGAGAGCATACTGCAACTTCAAAGTCTTGGCTTAGATTGCTAATTAAATTTAGGTCTACACTTTGACTGGGCCATTCCATCAAGTGCAGGCTTTGACCTACAACAGTGGTTTTCGACTCTGTCTGGAAGACCTGCTGTTCTACATGTTTAGGTCTTTTCTACAGTCACAAAGCTGACTTTTATAAATAGGTGATTAACGGCCACTTGACAGCACACTGAGGAAACAACGTTGTGGTCATCAGCGGGGATAGTGCACTCAGAATTTTGTGCAGCATCAATATTTTTTTTTTTTTTTTTTGCCACAGAAAGCATTTTGCACACGTCTGCTGTGACTGCCACATGACTGTGGTAAACAGCAAAAGGGATTTTTATTCACTTTCTTCTTGCCACATTTGAATTTGTCCACTTTTCTGTTGACAAATTTTCCAACTTGAGCTATTGATCCACAGTCATTATGGGTCTTGCTGCCATTTGCCGATTGAGATGGACAGACATGCTTTATCATAGTTTTTCCATCATCAGATGATGATATACCTGACCTGTGTGGTGTATTCTTTGGTCTTCATCTTCTAACAAATATCTGAGATTTTTACAGAACACATACATTTATATAGAAGTTAAACTACAAGCAGGACTATAATATATAATTTGA
This sequence comes from Poecilia latipinna, assembly GCF_001443285.1. Lineage (NCBI taxonomy): Eukaryota > Metazoa > Chordata > Actinopteri > Cyprinodontiformes > Poeciliidae > Poecilia > Poecilia latipinna. The sequence goes on along the minus strand of NW_015112703.1, from coordinate 146,483 downwards.
CATCTAAAGGCAATTGGTTGTAGTAGAATTTATGTTGAGGTGCCACAGAAACAACACCTGAATATGAATGCGCATCACATTTTTCAGATTTTTTTTGCAAATAAAAAAAGTTTTGAAAACCATTTATAGGTTTTTTTCAGTTTCACAATTACACACTACGTGTTGGTATGTCACACAAAATCCATTTAAGTTTGTGGTTAATGTAAAAAAAAAATGAAGATATAAATATTTTTATATAAGGCAAATGCATGACATATTTGCTTTTTAAGTATTAAACTGAGCTAGCATGTCATGCAAAAATGTCTTATGCTATATTGAGGCTCTTGAACTACAAGAAGTAGTTCACATATCTGAAAGAAACAGGATATAAAACAGCAGTTTCCACCGATCTAAAAATCATAACTGATCAACAGTTTCACTCTTGATAAAAAGGCTAATTTATATGAACTGGTGCTACATGTCGTGCATGCTGGTCTAGCTTAAAAACAAAAAGCAGAAATGGGCTGATGGAGAGATCTTCAGAAGCATGCACTGTGGTTAGGGGCGATGGGGCTGTACTCTTGATTCAGAGCTGTGCATGAAAGCTTGGAAATAACAATCCATCTGCTTACACAAAACTCGTGAATCATTATGCGTAATCCACCAGAACCGCTAACAGTAACAGCCACAACTTCCATGCAATCAGATTAGGAATAATGAATTCCTCTGGGGATAAACAGTCCAGTCACACAGGCAGAGACATAATAGAGAGAAACTTGTTGCATCCAACAGCTAGACGTGCCTCACAAGTCACCATGAAGTCAGTAATAGCTGATCATTGTTTCCTCTTCTTCGTTCATAAGGAGACATCAAAAAGCAGAACTGTACTCGGCAGATAAAATGATTTGTGACTTTTCTGCCAAGCTAACCCAGCGTAAAGTCTACACATAACAGTTCAAAACACCGGTCAGTGGCACAGAGTAACCTGGACAACCTGTTTATTTTAAACGGGAAACTACTCCTCTATTAACTGGACTCTGGAAGGGTTTTTTGTTTTGTTTGTTTGTTTTGTTTTGTTTTTATCTAAAAACTTTTTATATGACCAAAACAAAAACAAAAATAGACGTATGAAATTGTTTTTATCAACTTACCTTTTTAAGCATTAACAGGTGTTCCACTCGGCGAATTTATTCTGTTCTTTTGTCCCCGAAATGGGCTCAGCGGCCACGACTGCAGTCCCAAACAGCTCCTAACATTTTTCTCACAGCGGAGAAGCAACCAGGCGACAGCTCACAGTCTTCTGACGGCAAGCTGCAAACACGGAAACATTCCACTTCCGGGTAGACCTTTTAGAATAAGTGTATCATATTTTATTTTGAAGGTCTAGAACTTTACTTTTTAAACTTTTCCAGTACATTTCTAGCTAACTAGTGGCCAATTTATGCAGGAAAAAGTACAAAACTTCCGTAATGTGACTCAGAGGAACGATTGGACTGCCCAGGGTGCTGTTATACTGACATATTTTACCAGAAGTACATGTTCAGGTAACTAGGCTAACTGGAAAGTCCCAAACACAACTATTTATAGCGAGACATTTCGTACATATAACAGTGATTCTTGAGACTAGGGACAAAATGGGTTTTAATTTTCCCATATATTTTTTTTTTATTATTATTATTATTTCT
>NW_015112703.1:75538-140572 GCF_001443285.1 Poecilia latipinna | reverse complement strand
AAAATTACATTTTGTGTATATTTTATTCAAATTTTGTGCTGTATCCATAGGACCTGTTTTGTCCCTATTCTCAAGAATGACTGATAAACAATAGCAATCAAGTAAGAATTCACTAATTTATAGTAAAATCAACCCAAAAATTTAGGTCTAAAAGTATTGTTTACATGTACTGTTTTATATTTACTAAAACAATATGTCAAAAAATAATTTTTCTACAGTCAGAAAGAACTTAACCAGTTTTAAATTACCACCAAAATTATTTCCATTAGCTACAAGTTAATGAGAAGGATACATATTTTTTACTTTAATCAAATTGAGAAGTTTACATACACGTTTGCAGTGTTCAGTAGAATTGCCTTTTAAACTATATAACAGGATAATATGGATAAAATGTTTTTGGTATTATTCATAAGCTATAGTTTTCTCATCTTTTACCCACTTCCCCTCCTGTCTGACATGAAATGTTTAAATGGTTGAATTGTATTATTAATTTCAATAAGAGTGAATAAATTATGTCAAATTATAACAGAATGTTCCTCATGTCCTATTTAGGTAAATCCTACGTATTTTACTGTAAGACCCACCCAATAACACAGCTTGCTGTTTCCTGTTTTAGTTTAGTGTTTGTTTGTTTTTTCCTGTGGTGAAAAGTCAAGTTAATTATTTTCAATTTCAGGCAGTCACACCATAAAAACACAATTTACTGACTTGGACATTTTTAACTTTAGATTTGTGTGTGTGTGTGTGTGTGTGTGTGTGTGTGTCTGTGTGTGTGTGTGTGTGTGTTTTGTTTATTACGTGTATTGCAAGGTCTCTCTTTAAAGATCCTTTTTGACACTAGAGGCCTCGTTTTCAGTCACCAGAAAGGCAATGGGACTTTATGAGGCATGCAGCAACAGTCTCAGGGTCAGAAACTGAATCCAGAATGGTTGCGTTGAGGACTACAGCCTGTGTTTATAGGGTGCTCGCTCTACTTTTACCCCATGAAGTGCCCTAGAAGGTCCTTTTGGATTTATATTCAAGATATGTGCCAGATATGGGGGGGGGATGTTTTAAAAGAGGGAATTTACTTTGAATTTTAATTTTAATCCAGTCTATTTCAGGTCAGCATCGCTAACAGGATGTATATGCTATGCACACTCTACCAGAGCTGAAACCTGTAGTACTTTGCAAGTATTCATATTATTTGAACTTTTAGAAAACTTTTTTTTTTTTTTTTTACAATTTTCCGTGTTACTCCCAAAATCTTCAACGTATTTTATATTGTTTTATGTGACTGATCAACACAAAGTTGTGGAATAACGTTTTAGATGCAAAATACAAATGCATGCACAGATTTTCTGATTTTTCTTCATAAAAACGTTTCATAATCGTGTAAAATCTTTCTTCCACTTGACAATTTTTTGCTACTTAGAGTTAACAAACATGAAGACATTAATATTTTTCCCACGGACTATAATAAAGACACCATAACTATAGCCAATTTGCTACTTGTTGTAGAGTCCCAGTGAAACCAGAAGAGGGCAACCAATTACCATCTACACTGATAGATTATTTTAAAAAATGCTTCTCAAGAACCACAGGGGTGGTTTGTACCAGAATGATCATTAAACTGTTGAACAGGATTCCTTTTACTTCATTAAATGGGAGGACAGTTAGCAAGATAATAGAAACCTTTACAATAAGTCTGACATAATTACTTTCATCACTGTGAAAAAATTGTTCAAAGTCTTGTCACTCACACTTCACCCATATTGTGATTCTCTGTCATTTGCTCCCCTCCCCACATCACAATCAGAGACTCTGTCAGTCAGTTGACGTACAAGATTTATTCCCCCTCCAGGCTGAATGAACTACACATCTACTCCGCGACAAGTCCGTGACTTGGCAGCGTGTCAGTCATTTCATCTCAGACCTACAGGGAAAAGGACAGAGGTGGAGCCGGAGCAGAAGCTTGTGGTTGGGGTGGAAGGAGTGGGGGAGAAAACAGGTGGCAAAATCTGAGCTGCCGCATTGGGAGAGTAATGCAGAAGACTGACGGTGAATAAAGAAAAGAATGAAAACACTAGACAAGCAAGCGATGCAATACAAGAGCACAAAGAGTCTTAATGGAGCTAAGATAGGACAGGATAAATGAGGGAGAACAAATGGTTGAGATTAGGAATATGGAGAAAAAGAGCAGAGTGTGAGTGGAGAAGGCTGAGCGTGTGAAAGGATGGATAAAGAACGAGAAGATGAGGAGCAGAGTGAGGGGTGAACACGAGAGATGTCAGGAGAGGGAGTGGGAGAAGACACGAGGAGGAGGTGGGGTGGCGATGAGTCATCACTAGGCTATCATCCCCGGTGGGCCGGGTAGCTGTGGGGGTGGTAGAGTGACACATACAGATCCACAGAGGGTTTTCTGGCCAACATGCTGCTTCTATGTCTCCTCCCGCTGCGGAGGCGGGTGGAAGACAATACGGGGATACCACTGAGACACGACAGAGCAAAGCTGTGCAGTTGCAAACCTTTCTTTCCTCCTTCTGACACACACACACACATTATATATATATATATATATATATATATATATATATATATATATATATATATATACACACACACACACTACAATGGCAGAGCAGGAGGCCTCTGCCATTGAGCAATAATAGCAGCGGTGTTGAGCTTGAGATATTTTTGAATTTCTTGCATACACTTCCCTTCATCATTCATACTTTATAAGGCAGTGCATATGCAGAGGAGACTGGTGTAAAAATGTGGAAGCAAACAGAGAGGAAGAGATGCGAAAAATTCATGGCTAAGCCACCACATAAACAGGCAACTGCCGTGTTCCTCTCACTTCCTGAGCTATTTTAATAGAAAACCAGATCGGAACGGTTTCTGTTCAGTGTGGCTGCATGCCTGCTGTCATGAACAGCAGCTAGGCATGCTGCAGTAAGGAACATCCCAAGTATACATCACACAAGATCCCGTCATTATGTGTTGCTCTTTGGTGCTGAGTCGATCTTGGCGTTGCTATGCCAACAGATTGGGGGGGATTCCTAACACTGATCTAGGCTACTGCACACACACACACACACACACGCAGTGAATCCGCAGATGCACGCAATCAAACGAACACACGTGCACACATTGTCTCCCATTGTGAGTACAAACAGTTCACCGGTCCCAGCTGCATGTAATTGTATTTGTCTGTTCTGATCATGGCACTGCACTTTCAAAAAAACCTGCATGAACGAGCCGAGACCGACCACGGCAGCAACCCAAGCACACGTGAAAACAGGAAAATAAACTCAGAAACCAGTAAAATGATGGAAACCTTTGTAGGAATCTGTATTTATTTAAAGTCTACATACATTCAGACATCTCCCAAATTGAGAAGCTGTCATTGCATGAATGTAAATCTGCATTTGTCTGTGTGTGACCACAAAAAAAAAAGGGGAGGAGATGAAGGTTGGGTTGTGGGTTCCAGCTGCCTTCTGCACAACTGCATAATTATGTGCTTAGAAAATGTCATGGAGACACACACTGAGGACTGAGAGACTTAAAGATCAAGACTAATATAGGTCTGAGTGCACCGGTGCAGCATGTTTGGGGTGTAAATCTCTGGAGGTCAGAGAGCATGTAAATAATTGTGAAAATATTGGATCTTGATAGGTCATATGTAGAATCAATATGCATGTTAAAATTTGTGTGCAAATGGTTTATTAAAAAGGCATAGTTCTTTTCAAAGTTATTTATGCCCAATAAACTTTTCCATTTTGTCTCATTACAACCACAAACTTTGTCGTATTTTATTTGGATTTGTGTGCAAAATTACAACTTGAATGGGAAATGACTAATTGTTTTACACTTCAGTTTAAATATATATATATATATATATAATATTAAAGCTTGACTTGCATTCAGCCAAATTTACTTTGACATCCCAAATATCCAGTCCAACAAAATTCCTTCAAAAATCACCAAATGGATAGGGTCTAGTTAAAACAATAATAATAAAAATAAATCCATTCCACTTCATTGTTACGGTCTACTGTGTGTTGGACGATCTCATAAAGATTCAATAAAATAAAAAGACGTTTATGGTTACAAGGTGACAAGACGTGTAAAAGTTTTGAAAGTCTAAGTGCTACAGCAAGAATCTATGTATATATTTGGTATGAAACTCTGCATTAGAAAATGACATCCCTTTAAAAAGAAAAAAAATAAACTTTAATGCTACTTTGAACACATCAAATGTTAGTTTATTTACTTCTAATAGTATCGTTTGTGCTCCTTGTTTATGTGATGCGTCTGTGTTCATAAAATGTGTATGTAAATGTGACTGAGTTGGTAAAGTTTGTCCCTGTGCATGAATACCCACATAGTTGTCCTCATTGATATGTTTGCATATGCATTTCATGACCAATATCCAACGTACAAACAGAATCACATATACATACATGTAATGATGGGACGTTTATTAAGCATTTATGTATCCCTGCATTGCTGTTTGTATGAGCATGTTTGGTTTAGTCGCTGTCTTCTCTGTCATTAGTCTCAGCCAAAGAGCTCTCGTCGATATTCTCCAGGCTCTCCGCGCGCTGAATGCTCAGCTCTGAGAGTGGGATTGTAGCTAACGTGGTCTGTTCGGGGTACAGCCAGGGCTTGAAGTTGGGGCCGTGTCTCTGCTTCCACTCTGCATACTTCAGACAGGCTTTGCTGATCTTTTTCATTGCCTAGAACGAGGACAGAAATAATAATGAAACAATCGGTTTTGTTTAATATTACACATATTTCCACAGGTTAAACCAACAGTCTGCCGTTTCTATCAAAAAAAACAAGGTGGACTGGATTGACACCAGACATGAAATACATGGGTGTTGAGGACAGAAGCAGCTCTGCAGATTAAATTTAAGTGATAGTACAGTTGGAAGCAGAAGTGATCATCTGAAACATGCATTCGTGGTTAACCATTTGTGTCTGGCAGAAACTTTGAATTTGAGTTTGCTGCTTTAGTCTTGCTAAATATTTTTGTCAGGTGTTTCTATTGCTTACTGAATTTCTCTAATAAACATTTCTATATTTCAAAAGCTTTTGTTGAGAAATGCACCAATGCAATCTTTTAATTGAGGCAATCCTGCCACTCGGACTTCCATGTAAATTTATTCAGAATAAGTTTGCAAATTGCATGTTATCTAGTAACGATTCAAAGTAACCGACTCAGTGCAAACTGAAAACTAAAACAGTACAGTATGTAAAGATTTCTGTCTGTCCCAAATCTTTTAATACACAATGGTGCAGTGACGAAGGATGGGTAGATAATCCACAGATCTTTTGAGCTTCAAAACTGCAAATATTTATATAAAGCATCTTGTATAATTAGAACCTACTACTAAGGTTCCTTCACACATTTCCGACTGTGTTTCCAATGAAAGAAAACTCACACAGGATGCTATGGATAGCAGCTGAAATGAAATGTGTAAATCAATTTGATTCATATTTATGTTTCTACTTTGCAAATCCATTTAAGCTGCTCTTCACTGGTCATGGTAGCAGTCAGTCCCTTTCTTTCCTTACTTTCAACACAAAGTTAAACACCGCTCTCAGTAACAACCCAAGTAAACCCGCATTTCAGAAACGAGCTGCACAGAATGTTCTTTTTAGCAAGCATATAATTCCCACCGTGACAGCCCGTGTGCCATGACATACCATCAAGACGAAAGACTACCATTTGGACAAATGCGCAAGACACTCACAGGATCCGTGTTAATATGTGCATGACTTACGCGGGGAGCGAGGAAGTGAGAAGATTTGTTGACAACCCACTTGGGTAATGAGCCTGCAAAAAAGAAAGAAGGAGCTGGGTAAGTCTGAATAAGACAAGAAAGAGGTTGATGAGGGATGGGGCAGGTGGCTTGAAGAAGAATGTTAGGTTTTCTTTCATTGCATTTCACATCAAACACATGAAAGAGAATCTCCGTAACTCAATTCTTGTTGCATCCACGCAAACACATTGGGAAGAGGCAATTCTTGAGATCTAAGCAACAAAAAGCATGGAAACAAGAAAACTAAAAACAATACAAACAGAAAATCTGAATGGGGAAAAAGAAGGATCTATAAATAGACGGATCAAGCCGCAAATCTTGATATGGTTACCAGGACGACACATTTTAACATAAAGGTAAATGAATGAATAATTTATGCAGCCTGCATTAGCACCTGGAAGGGGGAGCATCTCTTTTCCCATCATTATGTGCAGCATCTACGCACTTTTGAACAGGGCTGTGCGCCGATTTGCTGCAGTATATGTGTATTATTTACCTCGTGGATCTACCTGGGCCATATAAGTGAGGGTACAATTGGTTGGTCCCTGGCTCTGAATCATGTAGCCCGTCTGAAGGGAAACGGCCCGCACCATGTCCTTTTTAGGAGGGTATTTCTGTGAAGACAACAATAAATTTATGCTTAGGTAAAGGGCACAACAAAACTGGATAATATCCCCTGCATTTTAATATCTATGAGAATAGAGTCCACATTTTTTATTCAATGAGGGCACAATATCTGAATTAAAAAAAAAAAGAAATTATAGATTCAAAGTTTTTCTAGACATTTTATCAAATAATCCGTCATGTTTGCAGCAAACATATTGAAATGTGTTTTTAAATTGCCACATTTCTATAGTTTTACATTCATTTGAAATCCAATGCACAAGACAAAGCACTAAAAGCTATACACACTGCAGCATACTGTATTATTATTACTGCTAACTCCTTTAGCTACATAGAAGATAATTATTGACTATAATGGCATGCCGCGCTGGTTAGCCAGCACAGACTGGAAAAGGCTCACTGCAGAGCAGTAAAGAAGCACCCAGAGCACCAAGGAGATGGAAACTCTTAGCAGAGAGGAACTTCACATCACTGCTTTATGTTTTTTTTTTATTGTTTGTTTGTTTGTTTGTTTCCAGAGATCTGATGCTTGTTTTTGGCATCTCCTCTTCTCTGCCAACAGGTCACAGTATAGGAATTTCTGCTGAGCACACCTTGGCTGCTTGGTTCATGAATCATTTGCAGGATTCTCAGAAACCAAACACTATCATGTTCTGAGCTAATGGGCATTTAAGTTGAACTAAATCTCTCCGACATCCGGCAGATGCATACACTATATCTTATGCCTTGATCAACTGACAAAAAATAATCCTGGTAATTGATTATTAGCAGGATTAGTTATTTGAAAGCAGAGATTTTGGGGTTAAAAAGATAAAAACTTAAAAATATTCACTGAATTTTATCTGATCAACAGGAGTGGTTTTAAAACTGAGTGTAACTTTATGAAAATTTGTGTAAAACTGGAGGACATTTTAAGCAACTGCCAACATGGCCGAGTCCGGCTGTACAAGCAAGTTCATTCTGAGTAAGATGCTAAAAGAAGTCTCCAAAAATTAAGATTTATGTAGGACGGATCCAAAAAACAAACTTTAAATCTTAAAATCTCAGGTTCATATTGTGCAACAAGCCTTTGTCCTGACAGAAAATCTCTGGTTGTGAGCTTTAATCATCCCTTCAGTATGAAGACAACTAAAAATGACCTTGAGCAGATATCAAGTATTGTCAGATATTTTATGGGACAATTCTGCCGTGTGACTGCTGCACATCTGATTTTGTCCTCATTTGCCCTGACACACAAGCTGTTTATAAAACACACTGAACATTTTGTTACAATTGGGCCTCATTTCTCTCCAAGTCCAAATTCAATGTCTGACTTGCTTTGGTCAAAATGAAACATGGAAACATTACCGAAGCAAACACTCACAGCCCATCTCCCGAGAGAGCATAATGACATAACCCATCCATTCCCTCCTTTTTATAAGATTCAGGTCAAGGTTTTGAAACTACATTGAAGAGTTTACATCACCATTAGGAGAACTGACAATTAACACATCATCACATACTGGCTTAACAAAACAAAACAAACAAAAAAAAAAAACTTGTGACAATTCCTCTGATTTCTTCCAAAATGTTAAGTTTGTTCCCTTCTTTGATTTTCTTTATTGCAGCATTCAAAAAAAAGATGCTCTTGTTGGAAAAACAAAGACAGGTCTAATTTGGTAGAATATACAAGACAAAGAGCGTCATTAAATCCATACTCAAGTTAAATTACAATAAATAAAGATCTGCACTAGATAATTTTACAACAAGAATGCAAAAGGAATATCATAAAGAACTGAACTTCAGAGGGGTTGTCAGTGCATTCATGTGACATTAAAGCTGAGTGGAAACAGAGAAGATTTTTTTTTCCTACGGTGAATAAAAGTAATTCACTTTTCCATTGAAACTTTAACTGAAGACTTTAGTCATTCCACATTATTTTCTAGCTCCATTCCCAAATTTATTTGTACTATAGTATGTTTTAGGCATGCCTGTCTGTATCACTTGTTTATTTTAAAGTCAATGTCATATTCATTCAGATTAATAAGTTAAACAGTCTTCCATTCTTTAAGTCTGAAGTTCAAATGATCAGCAACAGTGACTTTGTCAAATCACACAGCTTAACACAAACATTCATTCACGGACATGGATTCTATTATGCCCATAAACTCTAATTTAGGCAGGAATGTGGAAGACAAGCCGGGAGTTCAGAGTTACAAGTCACATGAAATGACTTATGCTTCTGTAAACTTCGTTTTAGGGAGTATAACTCTGAAAGAGACAGAGAGGATAGGAGTGAAGGTCCAGGGGACTAAATACTTTATTAAACAAATTATTTAGACACTTTAGATTATTTTTAATGTGCAAACATCTTCTCTAGTTTCTTTTATGCTTCCCTGCCAAACAGTCAAACCCTCTCTTAATCTTTTAAGGTGGTTCCTCATGGACTGCCACAAATTAAATCTTTTTAAAACATTTACTGACTGTCCCAACAGATGAAAGGTCCAATAACTGAAAGGTAGTAAATATGTATCCTTACTAACTACATGACAAACTGTGCAGGGCTGCTTTAAACTGCATAAACTTCAATACACAGTTTTTCTTTGAGGCTTTGGCTGCTTTTCAGCCCAATAGGAGACTCTTTCTCAAAAGAAAAGTTTTTCTTTGATAAGTCACCAAAAATCTGACTTACAAATTAACCATGCATGAAAAAGCTACTAAGCTCCCATGTTGTTTCATTACAGAAAGCATAGCAAAAGTTCTATTTTAAGCTGGAATCACATTACAAAGTATCCAAATATACAAATTTGTACCAATTTCAGTAACCTGCTCTATAAAAATAAAGGTGATACATTCTGACAAATGAATTGTTATAGTTATATGTAACCACTAGTATTTAAGAAATCACCTTACAGTTTCTCAAAGGCTGACATGCAGTCAATAAAAAGCTCAACAATGAGGGATCTCTAATGTCTAGTGTTAGCACTTCAGGCACAACATTATGACCAATGACAGATGAAGTGCATAAAACTCATCTCGACAAATCTTTTCTTACAGTTCCAAGTGTTAGAAATAATTAAATCTAAAAGTTAAAGATCTGATTGAGTTTGACAAAAGCCAAACTAAGATGACTGAGTTAGTGAAAAGTGCAAGCCTGGTGGGAAGTTCCCAGTCTGCAGTGGTCAATGGCTAACAAAAGCCGTCGTAAACAGATGACGTTCATGTGGATCGGAGGCCAGCCTGCAAAATACTGTTTACTGCTGCTTAGCCAATAGCCACAGATCAATCTGTGGCTATTTGAAAGGGGCAGTAATGGACATTTGAGTCTCAGAGTTGAACCATGAAGCAATAGAAGAAGGTAGACTTGTCTTATGAGTCATGTTTTCTCTTATTTTACATGAGTGGTATGTGCATGTTGCTTATTTGGAGAACAAATGGCATCAAGCTGCATTGGAGGAAGAAGGGAAGAATTTAGGTGGTCGATATTTTGAGATTTACTAACTAGGACTGGTTTGGCTACCGTCCAGAGAGACAATAATTTAAGAATATTTTAAGAAGCACAACAACCCTGAGGTGTTGTCACCTCAGGGTTTTATTCACAATAAAAATAAATAAATAAACAAAACAGAGCTCATCCATGTCCCACATACTGACAAACTAGATTTGCTGCTCACCTTCTGAGGTAGAGCAAAGACTATGCCTCAACAGGTCAGTGCTGTTTCGGCACCAAAATAGGGAATCACAAAACTAGAATGGGGCCAACATGGTAGAAGTTCATCTTCTGACATCTTCGTCTGACGGTTCAAACCCCGTCAGACTCGATCGCTGTGACCTTGGCCAAGATACTTCACCTGCCTTGCCTGTTGGTGACCATCACCATCCATCTGAATGTGAGTAAAAATAGGTTAATGACTGAATGTAGAGCAAAGCTCTTTGGAGTCATCCAGACTAAATAAAGTGCTGAAAAAGTTCAGGCCATTTACTGTTTAGAATGAGAGTAAAATAGTTTGACAGCAGAACCTCAACATGACTAAGAAGAACCTCTAGAGAATCTCACAGATTTTGTTTGTTCAAATTTTACAAAGCTCACTGCCTCATCAGTGTTACCCAACCAGTTTCTAGTCAACACTTTAAATTTGTTGAAGCAGCCTTGGTGACAGGAGATGATTGGGAGCTCAGCTCCACATCGGAAAAGCTGCCAATTTATCAGCAAATGTTTTGGGCTGAAGTCCAACTTGTTACTCACATAACCTTTATGTTCTCTAATCACTATGTTTGTTCAACTACCACTTGATATTAAATGGGTCAAGTTCTTAGAAAGTACGTTTAGTAGCCAAAGTAATAATGTGCAGTGTTCATCTGTATCAGATTAATGATCTTGCAGGGAAAATGAAGCAGCACTGCCACATAAAACATCTACCATAAAAGCTTCAAGGGGTGGAGAGTTGTGTCTCTCTGGACAGATGCCAAGCTGTCTCTTCTTCCTGGATGGACAGCTCCTCTACAGGATGAGTGAAATTCTAAGTGTCCAATGAAAGGTTTGCATCACCTCCTGTCTACATAAAGACATTCATGCACTACAATGTCCCTGGTAAAGTGGGCAGATGTTTTTTATTCAGCTGAGCCAACAAGCATCTACTTTGTTCCATTTATTTCACAATGCTGTATTCGCATTTATGTGCAACATAAAAAGGTTATAAAAGGGTTGACTGCATGTGGTTGTCTATACATACGGCATGCTTAACAGAGTAGTTCATGATGATGTAATCCTTCCCTATTGGCAGCCAGGAGCGAAGCGTGATGACGTCCCGGTTCCGGAGAGGTTTCGGACACTTCCCTTTAAAACAAACAATGCATCTCCAGTAAAACAGACTGTTGAACAATAATATGCATTTCATTATGAGACTACTTCCCCTTACTACACAAAACCATTCAAGTAAAGAAAAACAATGTTTAGAACAAACAGTGCAACGTACATGAGTAGTATCCGACATCTGCATTCACTGTGAGCTTCCCAATATCAAAGGTCTCGATGACGTTTGAGTCCCACTTTCTTCTGTATTCAATGTCATGGAGAACATCGTACATCGTCTCAGCCGGCACGTCCTTACATACCATACGACACTAAAGGAAAGAGAACATTCATCATGAGGCTATAAAGGAAAAAAAACACACACAGGAGTAATGGAATGGATTATTTCTTCTCTCTGCAGTGCCTCGTAAAACTGTTCAAACTTCCTGAATCTTTTCAATTGTTAACAGAATTTTACTTGATAGACCAACACAAAGTACTGCATAACTGTGAAGTAGAAGACAGTGATGCATTGCTTTCCATTTTTAACTACATAAAAAGCTGAAAAGTGTTACAGGTATTTGGTTTCCAATCGAAACTGAAATTGAACTTTTTAGCCTCTCTGTGGCAGAAGTACCAACACTGCATATGACCTTAAAAATGACATCCTTTTCTTTCCACCTCCAAGGGGGAAACATGGAGAAGGAAGTGTCATGCTGTGCGAATATTCTTTGTTAGAGACAGAGAAGCAGGTCAGGACTGATGGGTAAAAGGATGGAGCCACACTTGACAGATTTGTGTTGAGTCATTTAAAAACATTCAACACTTTGTCATTACTTTTAAATTATGCACTTCTTTGTACTAATCTGTAAGAAAATCCCAGTAAAAGAAAGTTTGAAGTTGTAACTTAAAAAATAAGGAAAAGTTCAAGTTCAAGACACTAAACACCCCGTTTATTTCTCACTGCGCTCAGATCAAGCAGACACCGATTCATTTGTTTCACTCCTGCCATCTGAAAAAGGGTAAGTATCAGATTCACCTGCAAAAATCTTAGCATTTGCATACAATATTGCTGAAAAGAGGAATACAAATGAACAGGATCTTGCAGAGAAACTTCCACAAACAAACAGACCTGTTTGATGTGGAAGTGTTTGGACATCAGCTGTTTGGAGAGCGTCAATGTCAGAAAGAGGGAGATTGGGTGTGAAACACAGAGAAAGGAAAGCACAACATCAGGAGAGAGATAGGCCACTAACCATAGATGAGTCATTACTAGATCTGAGCTCCAACAGAAAAACAACACATTCAGTACAAGTCAGAGACAGGGACATATGTCAGACAGCCTGCAAGAGTCAAGCATTGGCTCTGAATGATCTTTTTTAGCCGTCATTGTTTGACAGCTAACTTCTACCATTTGGAAAAAGTTTCAGAACTGATCACAAGATGTAAGCATAATGTCAATCACCCATCCATCCATGCCACCTCTTTCTTTGTGTCTTTTCAGGTGCTGCAAAGCTTATCAATAGAACCAGGGATCTCCTGTCTTTGCTTAGCAAAGAAACAGAAGCAAAGAAACGCCTCAAACCCTGGAGTGCAGCCGTTGCTGGAGTTACAACTGTCTCGGGGACGCATCTCAATAATATCAACAAGTACAACGGAGGAGCGGCAAGTGAAAGAATCCGCAAAAATGAAGAGATCAATGAAGGAAAGCACTTGTGAAACAGACAAAGTGAGCAAGAGAAGACAAGCAAATGAGAAGGAAATGGACCCAGTCTGTCCCAGAAGATTTAAAGTCCCAATACTAATCAGTCGAGAAGGCAGCCTGTCTTTATCCATCTGTCTCTTCCCATTCCCCGAGGGATTCATTTAGAAAAATTATGCTCATTACTGCTAGGAAAGCTCTTTGAATAGAATGGAACTTGCGCTGTTCAATAAAAATAGCATATAGGCTCATCCTTTTAGACTAATATCAAACTGTTCTGTAACGACATAATATAACATCTAAGGTACTCTCTTAGACATGAACAAGTTACTTCAACTATAATTGCAGACCAGTACAAACATCTTGAAAAATCTGTCAGCAGAAGTGTAAACAGAAGCATAAAGACTGCAGAATGGTTTGCAAATCTTTTAACATCTTCTGGGATGTAATGTTAGACTGAAATTCAGAATCTATATCAACTACTCAATAATGGTGTAAAGCCACAAGTTATGCAGCAACATAGGTTGACTTTCAGATATGGACTTTTTCAAGGAACGTATGAGCAAGACACCCCGCTTCAAGCTACATGCTGTATTACAATAGAATGGTGATGAATTAATTGTGATCAGCTTGACCTTTCACCAACTGAAAGCATTTTGTGCATTAAAAAAAGTCCCCATGTTTTAAAAGAACCAATTAAACAAAGTGAACAACAACATAATCCTTGTCTGGAAATGCTTAGCATTTTGTTACATTTTAAATTTGAGCAACGTTTGGGTATGTATCCACATAAAAGCTGTTTTCACAAATCATTCCTATTTGTAATTTTTCTTAAGTACTCAAAAACACGGCACTGTTTTTAGACTCAAACAAAAACAGGAATTCAACCAAAACTGTGAGGGAACTATGCCAGACCTTTTGTGGGTTGCTGTAAACATGCCAAAACAAAAACAGACAACCAGGTGTAGAGCAGAAACATTGCACACTGTTAGGTTACAGGTAGGGCTATTAAATTTCAGTTTTCAGCTTAGAGGCTGGGCAAAACACTTGTACCTACGAACAATTTAGAATGACCAAATAATCCAGTAGTCATGTTTTGGGAGCAAGAATGTAAAGCCCAATGGGGAACAACACTTTCATACAGTACGACTTTAAACAGAAATCACAAAAACATCCTCAGTGTTTAAGAAATGTTTTGTTCTACTAAATGCTTGTAGTCCAAAAGATCATTTGTATTTGTTTTTTATTAAGCTGATATCTACTGAAATTAGAACTTTATGGTCTTCATTGACGAATCATATTTTTTCGTTATGTAAAGATCTAAAGCAATTGAATATGCATGTTATTTTTGGCTAGCAGTGAACGAACTTGAAAAATGTTTTGCAGAGCTTAAAATATAAAACAGGCGTGCATTTCTCTTGAAGCGTGTGAAATGTAACAGGAAGTTACATACACTCATTTTAACTGTCAAACCACCAGGGTTTGCATCAAACATGCAGCCCTTAGACTAAGATACACCATTATTGTGATTAATATTAAGGATACTGATATAAAGCTCAGGTAAAAGAAAGCATTGCTAAAAGAATGAACCACAACTCAGAGCTTAGCCATGAAAAGGAGAGTGCAACTAAATGCTTTTGAATGCACACATGCTAGCTGCTTAAATAATACTCAGAAACCTGACCAAGAACAGGGATCAAAATTTATTTAAAAAAATTATTATTTCTTAGAAACTATTTTCAAAGAAAATATTTTCAGATATTAAAACAAACCCTAGGGGAGCACAGCAGCTGGTCAGTCACTTTTTTGTTTAAAATAAATAAATAAAAGCGATCCAATTGTTCAATTGTGTTTCGTACAAATGCTGTGATAAGCTTGCACCTCCGCTACGAGGGTGAAATATCAGCTTATTTAGATCCAAAATTGACCTAATTGTGTTGTAGTGTGGAACTGGGCAGGAGATAAACGTCCTTTCAAACTTTGTGGGGCCTCACATGGTTTGGTCTCTTCATTCTCTGTAGTAAAGTCTAAAACAAAAGTAACCACAGAGAGCATAAGACACCAAGTCACATACAAGATGGTCATCTGTTAAAAACAATGACTAGGCACAGCAGGCGACATTCAGTGAAAGGTGACAAAAAATTGGTTTTACTGTAAAAGTTGTGTAAAGTCACATTTTCCACTACTTAAGAACCACACACAGACAAAATATGTCCGACACATCTTCATCAGAATGCCAGAAACAATGCTTCAGTACTTGCAACTTGCTATGCTTGATAGCCAACAACATAATCTTCAATGTTTGCATGGCTGTGTGCGTATGTATGCGTGTGTGAGCGCTTGCACGTAGATGGATTGCCAAATCCAAGGTACAGTAGGTCAAAAAAAAACTCCAGTGGGAATAAAGGATGTGTTGTATCCACAGGCAAACTGAAACAGGAGTAGGAGGAAGGAGGACAATTGAATAAAAAAAGTGAAAGAGGAGAAGTGAAGGGGCAAAAGGCATTCAGTAGAAAATGAAGACATACACCCTGTTAAGCACAGATCTGTGTAATTCTATTACATACTAATTCAGTAAACTCAGCATAGGAAGCCCAGAGTGAAGGGGGAAAAATAGAGGCAGGTGAAACAGGGTTCAGAAAGATCCAAAGGCCAGAGTAGAGACCAAAAACAGAAATCTATCCAGTTGCTTATGATTATCCACAGTATAGCATCCACCCACACCAAGCACCCAACAATCCCTTTTCCCCTCTCATGTAACTCAACTCACCAACTTTTCCTTCTTTCCTTTGGTTCCTCCATCAAACACTTTTTTTCCCCATTTGCCCTCTCATACCTGCTCTTCCTCCTACAAACATGTCAGCTCTCGTCATCTTCTTTTGAGAGATGATACAAAAATGCCAAAAACAATTCTGGGGATGTTTCATGCAGAGCTTTCCTCTGCATCTGCATGGAAAAGGAAAATCCCAGAAGGCTATTTTTTTGTGTGTGTTAGTGTTTGCCTGGACAAATGTTTCTGTAGTGTTATATTAAAATTTATGCTAAAATAATTAAATGCACAAAAATAGTAAAAACAAAAATTCTCTAAGTAACTGCCTGCTTTAGTTATGAAAAAAGAGGAATCGCTCAACTCAGACAGCTTCAGTCAGCGTATGCAAACAGAATAAAACATTTATTATTCATAACCTAAATGTCTAAACCAACAGCAGCCGCAGTTCTGATTTTGATGACAGAGCTGTAAACCTTCTCAGCTTATACGTCTAAGCGACTAAAATAAGGTTTGTACAATTAACCTCTGATTAGAAGACAGACATATTTGGATAATTAGAATCTTGACCACCAGAAAACATGCCAAATCAAGATGTTGGAACTAAAGGCACCGCCACCTACAACTCCAAATAAAGTTGTTTTAATATTACAGATAAACTGCAAGTTATGTCTGTAAAGCAGCAGACTGCAGGCTAGCTACCAAAGCAGATAGCCTGACTGAGTTAACCTACTAAAATCAGCTTCTGATAATTGTGTTGCTCCATCCAAAGCAAAACAATAAGTTGATTTCAAAAGGTGCTTCCTCTAAATTGTCTGATGAATAGAAAATAATTGATGAATAGGAATTATAAATGTGGTTAATAGGATATTTAGCACCCTAATAACTCATGACAGTTTTAATATGCATTTTTCTTTACAATTTCTGATTCAAAATCTAAGAATTTAGGTCCAGATAACTAGTCGCTCCCATTAATTATTCTACATGCATCAGCAGAACTACAGCCTTTTATTCTGTCTATAAATAGAACGGCTGTATCTGTAGCATAGCTGATTGCCAGCCTCCTAAAATGTGTACAAAGACTACTAAACTGACGAAGGCCGAATAACAGTACAGCCCTTTGTAGAGTGGAAGATCAATTGCTCGAGCCCCGAAACAAAAGTTGAGACAATATCATATGATGGAAAAAGCAAGCTCATGTTACTGTTATATTTACATAAAGATAAGAGGCAGTTATAGACAGAGGCCCAACCCAAATGACTAACGTGTGCGTGTGTGTGTAACTGTTTGCAAACTACAGCTGTCATTAGGAAATACAGCTGGTGTAAATAATTTAAAAAGGCACGAATAAGAAGATTTGTTCCTTTGCATTCATATAGTGGACATACAAAGAGTTAACACGCCAATGAAGCAGACTTGCACCGTGTTGATTATGTTACACCAAAAATCAACAAGAGCTTGGCTCCCAGGTAAGATCCCAATTCATTGTATGATGTTGGATCCCCCCCCCCCACTCTGCGTATGAAGATAACACTAGTGCACACTTAGATACACACCCATGTATGCACACATCAATTTATTTAACAAAGTAAACACCTGGTGGTTAACTCACGCTCTTCAGACCCGGATACAGCAGCAGGAAAAAGGACTGCTGTTACATCTCAACCCATTCTGTTTGCTTACTGTCCCAAGCAGTACTGAAAGATCACATTACTGTCAGCTACTGTGGTATACAGGCCAATTTTCAAGACTGGTGGACTGAGGAAATTGTAGTCCTCTAACAAAGAAAGCGTTGAGCGCAACTTGATCCCTTCATTACTGGATCAGTATGGCATGATTACAATTTTTTTGACATCCCAATTTCTCCCAATTAAAATGTACATTTGGCTAACTTTGACTTAGAAACCTAATGACTGCAGTCATCTATTCTATTTAAAGTGAAAAAAGTACTTTCTTTACACCTGCCAAGTCTGCTCAGTGTATAATAAATAGGAAAATGAGGCTGGTTCATGGTTTTCTGTATGAGCCAAGAGCATTAGAGCATGTTGCCCATGAAAAATACATTTATATATACATTTTTAAATGTATACCCATGTTAAAGTGCAAGTGTTCTTCAACATACAATTTAAAGTACAGAAAAGGTCCTCATGCTGAACCATCAACCACTAGGTCAAATGAGAAACAGATAATAGAGTTTGCTCATTGCATATTTGCACAAGTTCTTCACATTAACTGACTAATGGCTACTATATCATTCAAACATCCTTTTTTGTTACAATGAACAATTATACTCTGATGCATATCTGGGAAGAGGCAGTCATTTTATCGGTACAATACACAAAGAGGTATCAAAAAGTTTGTGAAAATGTAAGCAGTTTCATGGATGTTACAATGCTAAGCAATACAAGCAAAAGAAGTGAATCATCATCCATTTTCTACCCTTCACTTTTTTGTATGAGCTTCAAGGCTTGATTTTCTTTTGCTGAACAAAAGTTATGCCAAGACAAAAAAAAAAAAAAACAATTAAGGATTATGATTGTTTTGACCAAATCTGTCAAATCTGTTACTTTCATGTACAGTAAATTCCTGCTTGCCTTCTCTCTAGAAAAGTAGATCCAACTGCTTGACCTGGGTGAATAGATTAAAACTCAGTCATCAATACTGCTACAGACTTTTTCAGCATGGTTATGTTGTAGAGAGCAGTGAAATTAAACTTCAGAATATCTTGCACCGCCTAAATCAAAGAGAAACCTCTCTCTTTATGATTGGAGTAAAAACTGCCCAGCACCTCACACATGCAAAGAGGCGACATTTTAGCGCCGAGTTATTGATCCAGAGCACTTTACGGTGTGAAAATCATAGAAACAGTCCATCAGTGACACCTTTTGAACATGTGAATCAACCCTACATCAGATCTGCAAAACTCTAAAGTTTCAAGCCGTGTGTCTTTTCTTCTTAAGGAAGATACAAGAGATATGTTTTTGTCTGTGTGAGGGCTGCTGACTTCAAACTTTATTTCAACACATTTCCAGATTATTTTTCTGTCACAAAATCTGTTTGTCTCTTTTTTCAACATCAACAACCAATGCTTGCTGTTTGATAAAAATAAAAAAAAAACTGCCTCCTTATCAATGCACCATGACAGCAGATTCTGCACTGTGCTGCGAAGAGATTATTCTTGCTCCATTATGCTTGATCAGCATTGTATGACTAACAGATATGCATTTATTTATACAACTCCCCACACTACTGCTACATACTCCAAATGAAATGAGAGGATGAGTTCAAAGGATAAAGAATTTTTTAATTGAAAAAGTAACCAATAAAAAAGAAAACCTACTGTAGCCTTGAAAAATATTGTGTGCTTCTGAATATGAAGTAAACGCTAGAAAATGTTTTTAATTTGGACTCAAATGTGAAGAATTACTTTGTAAAAGTGTTCATGCCACTCGCATCTTTTCACAGTTTTTCATATTACATCAAGAAGCTTTAATGTGGTTTACCTAGATAAAATAATTTTTAAAAAATGCAGGAAAAATATTGGTGCTCCGTTTTCTTTTTGCAAACAAAATCTGATAAGAGCAGCATGCAAGTATTCAGACCCCAGACTAAAACTTTCAATGGCAGCTGCGGTGTTACTGCGGTACAATTATAGTACTTAGCATATCTACAGATCAAAATTTCTACCCAGGTTCTTTTGCTACAGAGCTGAATCACAATCTGATTGGATAAAGAGTTTCAATAAACAAAACATTTTTAAGTCTTGCAACAAGTCATCCATCCTAACACAACATAAGTGACCTGAATTTGTACAGTGCTTTTCTAGTCATACCGGCCACTCAAAGCACTTTACACTAGATCCATATTCATCCAACTGTTCTCACAAATGCATACACACACACTCATATATATGACCAGCGGCACATTGACATGTGGTAGAAAGAACCTGGAATCAAACCGACAACTTCCGGGTTTCAAGATGATGACTCTTCCCACTGAACCATAGTGACCACAAAGCAAGAACCAAATTAGTCAATTGTACCTCTGTATGTTTAGGGCTATTATCCTGCTGAAACAATAGCCTGAAATTTCTTATGTCTGAAATTTAAATTCTTGTGCAGCCTTCAACAGGTCATCTTCCAGGACTGCCCTGCATTTCTTTGGTCAATCTAGAGCAAAACCTAGCCATAACCTAGGAGAGCATAATGCTGCCATCACCGTTTCCCCATGTGGTTGGTGTTTTGAAGATGATATACAATGTTATGTTTTCTGCCATGCACAAATCTTTGCAAATGTTGACCAGATCTCATTTCCTCTTCCATAAAGTCCCATTTTATGGAAGGTACAACTGTACTATGGTACAGCTGTACACGCACTGAACTTATGTTATACATAAAAAGGCTCCATCCCTAATGAACTGCACTTTTGAAGTAAACTTTAGGCAAAAGGTGTCAAATACAGATGCATATCACATGTTTTGAGGCACTTAAAAACGTTCTTACATCTTCTTCACAGTTATATCATTCTTAATTCTATACTACTGCTTGTTTGGAGAACAATATGAAAAAGCTCCAAGGGTATCAATACTTCTGCAACACACTAGTTTTACTATCAGTAGTTGATTTATCTCTGGGGAAATAAAATTGCCTCTTAAGTTTTCCCACCTGCTCTCACTTCTGTTAAATAAGGGAAATTTTCCCATAGAGTGCATTAGGGTTGCATCAGCACCACTGTAAACATTTTATAACAGGATGTTACACTCGGGGCTTTCCTTGACAGTTGTTCTATAAAAAAATATATATATATATTTCAACCTACTCTTCCATGATTACAAATGGATGACATATAGTTTTGTTTGTTAGTTTGCTTTGGAACTCTTCCTTTTAGTCAGCGTAAGCATGGCGAACAACTACAATGGTCCCATGCAGCAAAAAGCAGCAGCAGCATTTAAAGCATGTCAGCACTTTTGATCATATGGGAATTTAGCAGAGCTTTTCCCTGCATCCAGATTGTACGACTAGAGTGTAGATGTGCTGATGCGTCAACTTTCCTTTCATTCATGTTTTATGGATAAAGCATGGATAAAGAACTAGAATTGACTTTTACTTTATTTTTAAGGGTGGATCAAAAAGTTAATTTACTTTAAGCTTTCAGTTCAAAGAGCGAAGCTTGTGTCATATAGATTCATTTGACATAGATGATTATTCCATTTTAGGTGTTAATTTAAATAATTATGTTTTTAAAGATATGAAAACCAAAAATTCAGTTTCTCAAAAAGTTAAGAATATTTCACAAACTCGATTAAAAATAAGTTTTATTAAAGCAGAGGTCCCCCCCCCCAAAAAAAAAATAAAAAAATAAAAATAAAAATCAAACAAAAAAAATTCAAGAAACACGAACGCTGTATGTGCTGGGTTTTTACCATAGAATGGCCAACTTTCTGTTATTCCTCTGTCAATAGGGGCTTCCACACTTCCCATATTTGTGTCCTCTGTCACTTTTATCAGCAGTTAAAACCGTTTAATCCGTTGCTAACATGTGATAACCTGTCTTTCCGAGCCACCTTTAAACGCAACATGAGCGCTACACGATCGCGCTGGGTTTACACCTGTGAAGAAGACCTGCTGCTGTACAGAGCTACCTAGGTTTGTGTTAGAATCATGGCAGCAAACCAACAAAACGCAAAGAACTTTTCACAGTTTTTCCCCCAAACTAACAGACTGTTGATTAAAGCTGTTGGATGCAGGTAAAGTTAGCTCATTGGTAGCCTGTAGGCTACCAATGCTGTTGTCTATGTTCAGCTACATACATTCATTTTGCCCCCAAAAGAGCCATTCCCCCCAGCGAAAACACATCATTGAACCTGATAGTTATTTGTAATCCATAGGGGGGGGGGGGCAGAAAATGTTTGGAAACCACTGGGGGGGCCCAGGAGAAAAAGTTTGGGAACCACTGTGTTAAAGAAATGCCAGTAAATGCACCAATACTTGGTCTGGGAGTTCTGGCTCTTTTGCATGAATTGCTGCATCAATGCAGCGTGGCATAAAGGTTATCAACAAGGATCTGCATTGATCTGGTATGGTTTTGGTGTCTCTTGTCAACATGTCGGAGATTCTCTATGGGGTTTAGGGCTGGTCAGTTTTCTGGCCAATCAAGCGGTAACATCATGGTCATCCAACCAGGCACTGGTAGTTTTGGATGTGTGAAAAGTCCTGCTGGAAAATGAAATTAGCCTATCCATAAAACATGGTGTGATCTAAACTCTAAAATTTTCTGGGAGACGGCTGAGCAGATGTTGAACTTGCTAAAATAAAGCACAATGCAGATGACATGGCTCCCAAAATCATTGCAGACTGTTGAACCTCCACAATAATCCTCGAACTTCCAGGAATCTGTATTCTCCACTCCTCCTCCAGGCTTTGTGATCTTGATTTCCATAAGAAATCCAAAACTTACTGTGATCTAAAAAAAGGGCTTCGGACAACCGAGCAACTGTCCGGTCCTTTTTCTACTCAGGTACGACACTTATGACATTGTCTCTGTTTCAGGAGTGGCTTAACTCAAGGATGCGACAGCTGTAGCCCATGTTCTGGACATGTATGCATTTGGTGGCTCTTCAAGCCGTTGCTGCAGCTGAAATCTCCTTTGTACACCTCTCATGACCTCTTTAATATGTTTTGTTTAATGTCCTCACAATGCTTGGCTATCCCTGTTGCTAATGGACCTTTGCTCCTAAAACATGTTTTCCTTCCTCTGAACTTTCATTAATTCACTCGGATACAGTCAGCTTCTTTACTGAAAAGACACGGTTACATATGCAGGGTGCAGGTCACCGTCTGCTGGACAAATGTCAAATCCACAGTCTTCCATCCACTGTGTAGGCCATAACAAAATATTTTTTTTATGATAAAACTCATTTTTAAATTTGTCTGGTAAGATTCCAGCTTTGTGGGAAATTGAATTTATTCTAAAATATCCATGTCCTTTATTTGTATTGAAATACTTAAATAAATCTACTTTTAGATGATACTAGGATTTACTCAGACATCAGTGTAGACTGAAAAAAAAAACCAGACTTATTCGACTCACCTTAATTTTATGGACAGATTTGCCCTCCTCCAGCACCTGGGTCCACACCGTGATGCCCCCCTTGGTGTAGGTCATGGTCCAGCCCTCTTCGCACAGGCACTCCGCCTTGAAGCTGGCGAACGCCCTGTCGTCCGGAATGGTCACTGTCTGTCCAGACATGGCTTGTTGCCGAGACAAGCTGCGGGAGGAGGAGACTCTCACTGGAAAACACAGCTTTATGTCAACAAGAAATCAAGAAACCGAAGATATTACCTCCTCTTCTGTGGCAATAAGTTGTTTGATTAATTTTCCCCCGTGCAGGAAGCGTTTGTAAGGCAGCACCGCGTCTTGTGATGCTCTCTGTAAGCGTGTGTGCGCGCGCGCGCGTCCTGGCAGGTCCAAACACCGCAATCCTCCTTGAACAAACTAATGAAACAGAGGTGTGACTGACACAGGTGAGCACACAAAGCTAAAGCGAACAAGTTAGAGGGGAAATGACATGGGCGAATATTATACCGGTGGCTGAAGAAGTTTCTGTCCGCTTCTGCAGTCCTCAGTAAAATAAACCGCCTTTCTGTTCAACCATATGTTTCTGTCTTTCCGCTTGTCACCCCTTCTTTCTGCCTCTTCCCAGCTCTGTGGTCCACCTTCCTGATCTTCACTCCTCGTTGTCTCCCCCTTTGCCTTTTCTTTCAAATGTTTATTCCGTCAGTTTACAGCAATTAGCGGAAGGTCTCCATGTCTGCGGTACAGCTGTGGCAGGTGGTGGTGGTGGTGGAGATGCAGGCAAAAGAAATAAAAGGAAGCGGGAGGAGGAGGAGAAACCGAGCGTCGCAGGGAAAGCTACATTGAAATTGCACCTCCCCGTGTTACCTTCAGGTGCTCCTCGTAACGCTCACAGCTCCACATGCATATGTGTGGCGTTTAGATGACTAGATTAGAAAAACGCTTCAGGTCAAAGCTAAACAGTTACAGTCATGGCACTTTAACTCTTATTGTTAGATTAGTTTGGAAAGCATTTTCTTTTCTGAAAACTTTTTATTCGGTCTGGAAAGTTGCTTGCTTGTTTGTTTTTTAATGCATGAAGCTCAGCCTCACTTCTGAAGTGGTGCTTAAGCTGCTTTCCGAAGCACATATGGAATTTGATATTATCTGCAAGGTTAATTGGCCATAAAAAGAAGCTTTTTTTTCTGACTTCACGTCCATTTGAATGCTGTTTCAGTTAAGCAACAACTTAATTTAGCTTGTCCAATTAAACTCATATGTAGTAGACAACATTTTAGAGAAATGCAAGACCAAAATTAGCCGTATTTCATTTGCTTTTTAACTTTGGAAAAGCCTGCCCCCTGTTGGCTTCTCTGGGAAGGATTTCACTGTTTCTATGGAGTACAATTAAAGTATTTAAATGTATTACAATGTAGTATTTTGTCTCTTATGTCTTTATTTACTATTTTTATTCAGTTGCGTTACTATAAATCATTTTTTTATACACCCCTTTTCTCTCTCCATGGAATTTTAATGCTGTACCACCAAATATTGCTAATTTTGCAAAAGACTGCAGTGTTTTGCTAAAATGTGTGGTTTATTTTTGTCTTCAGTCTGCCTAACCAAAAGTTGTTTAGAGTCACAGAAGCTACATAGACCTACCCCTTAAATTTTTTTAACCTATATTTACAATATCTATTAGATTTTTTTCAGTATTTTTAAATGAAAGAAAAACTATTTCATTTTTGGGTGTGGGTTTAAAATAAAAAGTTAACTTTCACACTAATGGGGTATGAAAGCATTTCCTTTTACATAATGTTCAAACTTAACTGAAAACATCAAAAATAATACTTAGTTTGCAACCTAAAGACAAAAAAAAAAAACTTTACAAAAAATATTACAAAAGTTGCTACTAGAACAAAACTCCAAAGGCTAGCTCTTATTTGCTGCTTTCATATTCATATATATATATATATATATATATATATATATATATATATATATATATATATATATATATATATATAATTGGTTATAATTTTTGGGCAAAGGAATTAAAAATTGGAGAGTCTGAAGAGCCACTTGTGGCTCCAGAGCTGCAGGTTGCAGTCCACTGGACCAGAGAATTAAGGAAAGTTTTTAAAGTTAAAAACAGGGTTTCTTTTAATAAATATTCTGTGACATCGCCTGTGGTTCCTATTGGACCTCTAACATTTTGGGAGATAGGTCTTTTAAATATCAATCTGCTAGAATTATCTGCCAGACAGTTTAGGTTTTAATGACAGATATCCATTTTCTTTTGAAGATTTTATTGAAAAACTTTTCCTTAAAGATCCTTCATCCTACAAAGTCCATAGTTTACTCAATACTTCCACTGCTTTGTGAGAATTGCATAAAACCACAGTGCCTGTCATATAATGTCAGTTGCTCATGCCAATTCAGTTTTTCTAATTGTAGAACCAAATGCACGAATGTAATAATGGCCATTAACTACACCTGCCAACTGCTCAGATAAGCTCTTTTCAGGAACACGCTGTTTTGGCTCACAGGGACAGCCTTTTGCAGAAGCTGATCTATTCAGTAGTGGGAATGCAGAGTGTCATAACAGATGTGTTTGCTGGAGGGAATGAATGTCAAGTATCCATGACGGCAAACCCACACTGACACATCTGAAAGGTGCCTGCAGATTTATGCTGGCAGAGTATGTTGTTCTCGATGATTCATGTCTGCAGTAAGTCTATTGCCAGCACACAATTTAGAACATTATACTCCACAGAAGGAAGTCCACTGAGGCTTATATTCTGAGGCAAAAAATATGTGTGCTTAGTTGGAGAGGGCTAGGTTTAGAAAATGCCCACCAGTATAACCTGGGATATCTAAAAGAAATCTCTGCATGACTTGTTTCTGATTAATTGTATCTGTATAGTGCTTTCATAGTAAATTCATTAGAGCATTTTTATGCACAGCAGAATCAAATCAAATCTGTGACAGGAAGCAATCAGATAAGAAAGCACGTTGATGCTATTTCAATCAGATCATGATAATAGGAAGTGCCTAAGATATACCGCATTTCCTCTTAAGTTTGAGCTTTAGATCAGTCATCTTTGCATATGGTATTGTGATCCACCGTTTTTCACAGAAGCTTTTTAAAAAAACAAATTCCATAAAACTTGATAAATAGTCATTTTGATTGTTCTAATAAACATAAATTGTGATGTACAAACTTTATTGTTTATAACGTTTATCCTTGCAGGTTTGTGAAGGGGCTGGTGCTTATCTGCAGTGGTCATGGGTGAGGGGTAGCGTACAGCCTGGACAGGTCAACAGTCCATCACCAGGTAACACAGAGATGCACCTTAACAATTGTAATTTGGCGCCATCTGGTGGTGTTCGTACTCAACGTTCACTGTACTGTAATACAAAATTGTTCATTTCAGTTTAAAAAAAAAAGCAGCACTCGCATAAGGTAATTGAAGTGAGTCCTTAAAATCAAAACAAATATGTCTCTGTTCCATCTGTCTCTTCAGGTCAAAGAATATACAGTTTTAAAGATGCCATAGAATGTAGGAACGTATTTTTATTATTATTTTAATGAGTAACATTAATTTAAGACTTGCCCATACATAACAAAAATAAATGAATGTTCGAAATATTTAACTCTAAATACAGTTTTACCTATTAAAAAGTCATTAACACACACAGTTAATTATTTTTCAATCCCATTAATGTAATTCAGATTTATCCATGCCTAAAAAATTTCCCCTCCAAAATGGATACTCCACTAGGCAAAACTAAAACATAAAAAAAGGTTCAGAGACCAAGCAGGGCTCCCTATGGTAACATTTCATTATGACCGCCGCTTTGCTACATTTCTGGGAGAACTACATTTCCCAGAATGCACAACATCCAGTGACGTAAAGGCTAGGATGAGGTTAAACGGCTATTTTCGGCTTACTACCTGACTGTAAGCAGAAGAACGGTGGCAGCTACACCTGAACCAACGCGGCGTTTTTCAACTCAGAGTGTCAAACTAATTACGGGTCGCTCTCTCACTGAGGGTTTCATCTACCTCATAATTTTTGGGTGAGTTTATCGCCATGTTATCATCCGTTCCTACCAGGCTGCTGACGCGAAGGTCGCGCAGCCTGTCACCGTGCGGTCGCGTGCTCCAGACCAGTGCCAGTGGAGCCACAGGTCAATGTTTCCGCGAAACACAGGCGGAGACCAACCGAAACCCTATCGTATCCACGTCCCGTGTATCCAGGAGGGGGATTTTGTCTGAAGAGACTGCTGTTACCAGCGTGAACCCATCGGTGCAGTACCACCACCTCGCCCCAAGATGGCTGTCAAACCTGGAGAACCGCCGTAGCTCCTGGGCGGCTCTGGCCAGTAGAGGGCGCCAAAATAACCAGTATTGGGAGGACAGCAGACAGAGTGGTGGGAGTGAGAGCCGGGGTACAGGTGGGGATGCCAGCCGAGCAGGACTGGCCTCAGCTGGTGTGCTGTCAGCCGCAGCAGTGGCCTTCTGCCTCAGGAAAGACTCCGATAACAAAGGTATACACGCGTTAAGCTGCCGTGTTCTCAATACTGCACATAAGTACACTGAAAAGTTTAAAAAATATTGTAGAAATACAATTAACTGCAATAACTGGTCATACACACTCTCTACTGTGTACTAATGTTATTGTTGTGCTTTTGAAATGACCAGATGATTCTCTTCTTGAGGCAGCAAGAACCAACAATGCACAGGATGTGTCCAGGTACAGCACAAGTTCACACACAAACACTCACCTGGTTTATTGTACATTAATAAGTCATTAGCATTATTTCAGCTACTGGTAGCAAAATATACAAATTTGTCTCAGAATCTCAGAAAATATTAAGAGAATTTGCCATTTATTTGTCTTTCTTAAATTAGTGTTTCGTAAAGTCTCTTTATAGTTTACATCTTTGAAAAGGTCTTTGTGACAGCATCATACAACCACTGAAAACTACACTCACGCTATCACTTGGATCCTTCACGGGATGTTTTATTTCAACAAAATAAATGATAAGCTGTATTTCAGCTATTGGTATAAAATATAGCTGTAAAATCATGTTGAATTGGAAACTATTACTACTAATAATAAATCAATAATTGTTTGGTGTAACTTTGTAAAACTACAATAATCTTGAGCCATTACTAATATCACTTCTTGTTTATATGTGGTAATTCAGATGTTTTTTTTTTTTATTTTCACCTCAAATTTGCAACCTAAACTAACAGATTTGTTTAAAAAATGTATGATTTCTCCCATTCTTTGTGTTTTTTTTGCCTCAATTACACAATCTTTTAAGATTGTTGATTGATATCTTCTATTACAGCTGTGTCGTGATACTTTTTAACATCAGTGAATCCCAAAAGTATAATTTCTTCAGAATTTATTTGAATCACATGAAATGTTAGTATTTCTCCAGCTGAACAAGTAAAAAATTGAGGGATTTTGTTTTGTTCTGAATAGCTTTCTCAAACCTCTGTTCATGTTCTTTGTACTCATTAATTAATAAAACTGTTTTGTCACTTTCACATTCAAAGGTTTTACATCAGTAAATAGCATTTGCTTCCTTGCTTCTTCTTTTTTGTAGGGAAAACATAATCAATAAAACATAATTGCTTTGCAACATTTCTTTTGATGGGAAAGTAATTTTTAATTTCACCAGGAATTTCAAACATATAATTTCACTTCTCCTTTTTGAATTCTGAACATGCTCATTGGATGTGATCTTTGCAGCGCAACGCAATGTGTTTGCCACATTCAGCCTGTATGGTCACAAATAAAATGCTGTGTGGACAGTTTCCAGAACAGTCAGGATCATCTACTGTTGTCAAAGCCGATTCTAAGCTGTTCTTCAGTTGCAGAGCTATGACAAACCACCAGGTGGCAGAGTAGGACCATCTGTTTCTGCAGGAAACGTTCTTAGGATGGATCTCAAACTTTAGGGTTTTTTCCTCTTACTTTTGTGAAAAGTAAAGTAAAGTAAGTGTTGTAATGCATTAGTAAAACATTTTTATAGATCTTAGTCAGATTTATTTTGCAGAAAATTGCTTTAAAATACCAATTATAAGATACCAAAAATAATAACTAATGCACTTTTTAAATTTGCTGGTCATGTTAATCTGACTTCCTATCATTTATTCATTTATACATTATATTCATATAAGGATACTATAAATGTTTATCTTAGAGCTGGCTGTGTGTGTTCTGATTCTGGTTGGTATCTAAATCCCCGTATCTGAGTGTGTGCATAATGTGTGTCTCCACTTTCAGGCTTGGGTTACCTGTCCACATGTGGCAGATGGTGTAGGTGAGAGTGCAGGGAGTCAGCCATTCAGCAGGTCACAGATGTGTTAAGTGCTTTGGTTGAGTTATCAGAAGTGGTGGAGTGTCAGGGTGTGTCTACTGAGAGGCACTCTTTCAAATCGAGGTCTGCTTTTTTAAAGGCTTTTAAAATGTCATCACTGCATAAAGGTTTGTTCCTTAACTTACTTAACTCCATAGTTACAAAAATACATTTTGCATACAGACATTTTAAATACAATTTGTGCTGATGGAAAAAAATATTCCCTTTTACATATATTTTGATGTTTGTTTACTCTTGGAATTATTGCCTCTATTTGGACCGTGTAGTTACAGAACTAAAAGGTAGGTTCTGGTAAGACACATGCAACATGATTCTTCAGCAGTAGCTTAACTCGATGCAACATTTAATGGAAGATGTTCCTGTGCAAT
The DNA here is from genome assembly GCF_001443285.1 of Poecilia latipinna. NCBI lineage: Eukaryota > Metazoa > Chordata > Actinopteri > Cyprinodontiformes > Poeciliidae > Poecilia > Poecilia latipinna. The sequence continues at coordinate 111,075 of NW_015112703.1, read as the reverse complement.
CTGGAAAAGTATTGAATTTGAGTATAAAGTCCATATGTCCATCCATCTGTGCCTCCATACATCCACGCTTTATCTTCACAGTAATGTTAGCATACTTTTATGGTAACGTAGGCTTAAATAGGCCTGATGACTAGAACATTTGACTTTGAGAAAGTTTGGAATTTTGATCTGAAAAATCGATAGAAACCTTTTCATCATTGGTGTCAAAATCCAGTCCTTGAGGGCCGGTCTCATGTAACTCTTAAATGTCTCGGCTTCAACACACCTGAGTGGATTAATGAGGTCATTAGTAGAACTAAAGAGTTTGACTGCATGCAGAGGAGGTAATTCAACCATTTGATTCAGGTGTGTTGAACTAGACACACATCTAAAAGTTGGAGGACACTGGGCCGAGAGGCCTGCTGTTTGACATCCCTACTTCAGTTTGACTTGGTATATTTTTAGTGAGATCGAATTTATTGATATTTACTGTAGATTTCAATTGCATCACAAAGTACAATTTCTGAAATATGGGAAAATAAAATGGCAAATGGATTGAATTTATATAGAGCCTTTACCAGTTGTACATTCGCCTCAAAGTGATTTACACTACAGTGACTGTCACACTAACCAACATGTACACATTATTACACCGACTGGTAGGCAACCTATGGTTAAGTGGGTTACCTACTGACACATCAATACATGAGAGCAGAAAGCTGGAATCAAGTTTACAACCTTCCAATTGCAAGACAACCACTCTACCACTGAGCTACAGTTGTGCATAGTAATACCAATTAGGCTTCAAGAAGTCCAATTTATCTAAAGTAGATTTTGGTCCAGTGCCGTATTCTTTTTTCAGTGAGATTAAATTGTTTTAGCTTGCCATCCTGGCTCCGCCTTTAACTTTTAAGATCTGTGCATTCTGGCTGGAGCCAATCTGCAGCTGCAGCATCAACCATTAGATCTGTATCCTAACCCTGCTACCTCATGCAGAACAGGCAGTGAAAACAGAGCCAGAGCGAATCGGAGCTGAGTGCAGACCAGAAAGAGGCCACCGTGTTGACTGTAAACACCGACACTGCCTGTCTGATCGGCACGAGACGAGACAGGAGGATTCCTTACACAGTCACATCCAGGGGGACAGTGGCACCGCAGCACCTGATGGTGTACCCTGAGGCTAAACCACCCCCAAACACACACACCTGGTCTGGTCATAGATACATTAACTCGTCAAGACTGGGATAAGAGTGTCTTATGAACAGCCCGTCTTTATTACGGCATTTCGCCTAACTTTATTCTTATTTTTATATTTTTCTCTTCAAATCTTTTAGTACGTGTTAAAATTGGAAGAGTTTGTGTTGTGTTTTGCTGTGTCTACTCCCATCTACAATCTTCTGTCATGGATAATATGACTGTAAAATAAAACTTTGTTTTTTTTCCCCTCAGGCTAATAAAAGAAGGCGTGGATCCAAATCATCGTCACCGGCTGGGATGGACCGCTCTCATGGTGGCTGCAATGAACAGACAGCACAGGTCAATGACTGTTTCTGCCATCTTAAGCTCCTGAATAAGTTGCGTGTTTTAAACTTCTGACTCGCCTCCTTTTGTTTGCACACGTAAGAGTGATGTAGTGGTTTAGAGTAAGACAGCTGCCAGTGTTGGTTACAGTGCGAACATATGTCATCCGTGTTCCTGCTGAAGTTCTTACTGTTAGATCTTCAGGAGTGCAAAGTGCAACTTCCAGACTGACAGACGGCATTTACCCGTACCCCCATCCTGCTCCCCTGCAAATTAAATTAGCCTCCTGGCCCACAGAAGACGCATAACACAGAGAGGGGCTGAGGTTAAGGCCGGGCCAAATCCAATTTAACCAGACTTTCTTTCTTTCGTTCTTTGCTCCATCAGGACTCTGAGGTCACTTTACTGGTTAAAGGGTCTCCATGAGGGAGAAGCATTATGTGAAATCTGAATATGAAAATGGCTGCAGAGGGACTTGGTTTGATGGACAATAGTAACAAGTTTTATTGCCCTTGATTTGAGATTCAGAAACATCTGAAACAAAACATTTTTCATGGTTTCTAACATATTTAAAATAACTAATCAGATGACACGCTTTGGCTGTTATAAGTGGAAGCACATATTTAAAAAATATACATATTGTAGTAGTGGGACTTGATAAACATGTTAGTCGAGTTAATTGCAGGGTTTGTAATCAAAACTGTATACTGAGAAACATTTTCCATTCAAAAATCCCTTTTGCTGTTAAATTATTGAATAAATAGACATATGAGCTCATAAATACTTGTTTTGTTATTTAGTTATTTGACCATCAGATTGATGCAAAGTGCTATTAAAACATTCAGTTTTCAAGTGTTTTAGGAACCCCAGATCATTTGTAGAGCTTCTTTGAAAAAATACATTAGAAATGTAGACTGTGGTTGCTGGCATTATTTTTTGGGGGCGTCTGTGCTTTCTACAACATATTTTGAATTGATATTTTAGGCTCGAATAGCTTTTGGTAATAGGCCAACTCCTTTCTGCGTACAACAATAGCCTTTTCCAATATCCCATCAGATCGTCTTTTAAAGCAAAAATTGGCAGAAAAAGAACTAAATTCGCAAAACAAAGCAACTTTGTCATCCATTGCTGTTTTTTGTGGATATCACTTTTGCGTCAGATTTATGCGTTTACCAGATACAAGCAGATGCATAAAAACTTTGTATGAAACGGAGAGAAAATGCAAATGAGTTTAAAAAAATTAAAGTAATTAATCAAAATTAACATATTAAAGTCCCAGACTTTGTTTCCTGTCCTGCTGCAACATCTATCTGTCTGCCCATTCATCAGTTTGTACATCATCCATCCCTCCACCCATCCACCTCTCCTTTTATTCTAGAGAAGACTTTTGAGGTAAAAAATGTGTTTGTGCCCTGTATTCAGATCTCTTGTTCTGGCTGTTTGTAGCTGGATAACATATTGATTGTGTGTCACTTTGTGTTTAATGACACGACTCTTGGTGTGTCAAATATTTTTGGATACAAATTTGATTGTCTGCGTCTCTCCACCCAATGTCTGTGTGTCACTGTAGGTTCTGTGTTTGCGTGTGTGTTTGTGTTATGAGCGCTATAACTCAGCAAGACAGACACTCCTCTGTGTTTAATCCAGGCCTCCAACCCCCCAGTGTGCCGTCACTGCTGCAGGGAAGACAGAACATTGGTCCTCGCGCATCACTCATATCGAACACACAGACACCCACACACACTTTATGTGCACTCACATAACAGCCACACATAAGCAAGGAAACAAGGGGAGGTTATACCAAATATCTTACAGGCCAACTGCCTATTACTCAGCCACACACAACTTTATTTGCAGCTGTTAAGTGAAAACACTAGAAACATTAGTCATGAACAAGGTCTTGCCTGTAGCCAGAATGTCAGTTTTTATCGCATTCTTGAGTTACTCTGTTCTTCACTTGCAATGTTGTTGTTTTTCTGGACTTGAAGTGGTTTTTGGAGCTAAATATTTCCAGGATTTCACCACTTAACTCTCCTAGTTAAAATGTTGGAGTGAGTAGTATCCAAAATGCAGCCTTACTTGTATCCAAGGGTTTGGGCGTGGCTTTTGGAGGGAGTTATGGAGGAGTTAAGGGTAAGACATCGGCTGTGGGGGGTGTGTGTGTTTGCTTAGCTTTGATGTAGAATTAAATCGGGGAGGCGTATGGCCTGAACCTCTGTTTGCACTCTTTAACACACAATACACATCTCCATCTCCCTTTCTCTTCCTCCGTCCCTCCCTCACTGCATTCACGTGCACAATAAGGGCTTAGCCAAGTGTAACGCCTGTTGACCATTCCAACCTGCCGGCCAAATGACTGGCTGGGTGGGAGTGGGAGAGAAACGAAGCAGAGGAGTAGGGGAATGAGTGTATGAGTGGGCTTGTGAGAATAGAGAGGGATTATGGTTTTGGGACTAAGTTTTGGTCTCTATAAAACTTAAGCTTTTGTCACATAATCATATACCATATTTTGAACATAATTTCAGACGTGTCTGCCAGTGTATAACTTTTAAAGGAACATAACGCTGCACTATTTAAGGGTTATGACTTAAGATTGTTTGGAAATTGTACTAATGTCATATTAAGCAGATAGTGCTTCTGGAATTGTTTTATTTAAAGCTCAATTTTTCTTAACTGATTTTAGAAGAAAAGTTGCATCTTCTTGAATTCTTATGGGTTTTGCAATTTTTAAAACAGGCGATGTGTTTGACTAATTCTGCTTGTAATTTACAGAAAAACATACTCAGATTTAGTCAACTATCTGTCTGATGTGATGCTGTGAATGGCTGGATGTGCTTCGTTGTTTGCTGAAATTTAGCAACAAATACTAATCAAGTGCAGAGAAACAGTTCACGTCTCTCTGACCCCAGGTACGAATTGGGTAAGGGCGGGGTCAAGTGAGGTCCAGCTTCTGGTCCAGGTGGTTTGAGACATGGATGGTCAGTTCAGCTCCGGTGTCTGGTTATAGAACAAGGAAGGCGGAAGTCTTTGTTTCCCGTCTTCCCTCCAGGGCTGGATAAAACACAAACACCAGCCATCGTGTCTGGCTGCCCCTCACCTGGCCGCAGAGCTCAGGGAGAGAATATTAGGCGCAACAGGACTTTACACCTAACTTCTTGATTTTTGAGTAACGATGGATCATCACAATGAACCACAACTACCAAGTAGCACTGCAACGCGCGAGCGATCCATCTCTCGTTTCTTTCCAACAAAATTAAAAAAATAAAACCACAAACGCAGCATAAGTGACTTGCTAAGCTTTGCCAAACAGTCATTGCATGGACATTTTATTGAACAGCCTTGTGTACACTAGAGGCTAATAAAATACTGATTCTTACATTGGCTTTGACTGCACTGCTAAATCAAACATAACATTTAAAAGAATAAGGTTGGTAGATAATTTACCTTTTATATGAGGTTCTGTCCTTTTAACATTGCAGTTAAACCTAATTAACCTTTTCATGTCTTTAGTTTGGGCTCAAATTAGAGCTGTAACTCCTCTCCTGACTGTCTGAAATAAACTTAGACACTTGATCATCAGTTGATTAGTAAAACTATAAACTGCTTTTAAAAGCTCATTAGTTTTAGTACTGTCCTGCTTAATTAAATCTCCATCCCTTTTTTCTCTTTAGCATTGTTTTCTTCCTTTTATTCCCTCCTCATCCTTCTCTGGAGTTTTCCTCTCTTTATCTTCCCCTGTGTTTACCTTTGTTATACCATTAAACCTATTCAGACCATCTCCTCTCTTCACACAGCCCTGCCCACCCTGGTGTGACCAAACTTAGTTTGAAATTGTGTCAAAAGGCGTCTTCCATGTGTTTGTAGAAGTGCTTGCAAGGATGAAAGACGCCCTCTGTAGGTCATTCTCCCCATCCCCACCCCAAGCAACATTGATACAGTAACAAAAGGAGAGTTTTTATAAGCCTTTTGCCAAGTCAAATGCAAAGACCTGTCCAAAAGGTTCACCCCCTTTTTACTCTGCATGTTTAATTTGTTCTTCTATTTTAGTACAAATAACCAGAAGTACCCATGATCCAGATTTTATGAAAAAAAAACAACAACAAAAGATTAAGCTTGAAAGCAGATAATGCTTCCAGAACGTTTGTGTATTTAAAGTCATTGTAAACCTAAATTTCAATGCCATCATAATCTAAAGAGGTGTGGTAGACTGGTTGATTAGAGAGAAATATTAAAATTTTCATGGGTTTAGGCCTAAGTTTTTTAAATAATATTTGGTAGATATTTTAAATATAAAACTTAATAAAATGATAAAAATCCATACGGTGTAAAAGTCACACAATTAGGTTTAGGGTCATCTCTTATTACTAAGCATCTACTTCTTTTTTGTTATATGGTCTAAATAAATTCTGCACTATTTTGCAGAAGAACCCCGAGGCCGTATTCATAAACATGTCCAAAGTTGAATTACATTTTAAGGTTTGTTACTTGGTCTTAGTCAAAATTTTAGTGTCAATTATTGTATAAATCATCCATCCATTGTCCGTTCTTCCTTCCTTTCTTGCTTTGTTCCTTACATTTTCTATATTCAAAGTCTTATTGCGGTAAAATAGTCAAATTTTATATTAACACCTAACAAATTTGAGTTGTGTGTAGGAAGCTGCAGCTTTACACAATCATGGCTGCAGCAACACACATTCAGGGGTGATGTTTTTAGCCACCACCCCACTCATGCTGTGAACCCTGTCAGCACACATTGAGAATATTTTTGTTTTTGTGTGCTCATGCGTAAATATGTGTGTCTCAGGGTCAAAGCCAATGCCCACGTTCATGGTAAAGAATAAAAGTGAGCTTAGATGGAGAGATGGTACCTGAAATATCCGCTAGGTCACAGTCAGTGGTGTTGCTGAGGTGGTTGTTTGCTTTAAAAGGCGGTACGCTCCAGTGAAGGGCTACTACACACACATTCCCACCTCATCACACAGGCCCCCATCAGTGCCGGAAATGGGCCCGACCCTTGCCCCCTCACTCTGCACATATGTATGTGTTACAAGACATACAAATGTGAACCGAAGAAGAAAAAAGAGGAAGTAGCCATTGGGGTGAATCCACCATGATGAAATAGATAGAATACATGGAACCGAATCAGGCGAAAGTGTTATGGTCAGTTTGACAAACTGAGCATTTGCATGTTTCTGTGTTTTGATATCTGAGGAAGAAAAGGTCACGATGGAAAAAGATGAGAAGTCTGGTATTCCATCTGACTTTCCTAAGAAAACATGGATAAGAAGTCACATTGTTTATGAACGTGTTGTAAGATATGAATATGGAAAAAAAAATTAAAACTGTGGTTACACAAAGTCACAGAAAAATTACTCAGACATAAAACTCTATCATGAATTCAACCCATTAATTGTTGAATTTTAGTTGAAAGTGCTGCTGTGGATTCAGATTTAGCACGATTTTAAAAACTTAGAATTCAACATATTACAACACTAAAGTGTCTCAGTGTTTAAAAGTTAAGTGGCTGCTGGTCATAATAAGGCTGCTAATACGTACCATTAGGTCTAATATGGGATTCTCGTTAATTTGTTGCCAGTTTTTTTTTTTTTTTTTTTCGTCTTTATATTTAGAGAAGACGAGGAGATAAAAGACTTTTTGCTTCATTCTTACTCAACTGAACAGTCAGGCAGAGGATGCAACACAGCTCGAACAATTTTGTTGAAAAAGGATGGAAAAAACAAACTAACTTCCAAATGTGACTAAAACATAAAAGGTGAGCAGAAATCTTCAAGGAGATGCCTCTTGATGTCTAAATGTAGTTAGAGAATGCTGATCAGAAGGGGATAAACAAGCCTGACTTTCAATACGTCTCTTTAGGGAAACATTTAGATACGTCTGTCCAAACTGAATCAACCAAGAAAAACAAATATCCATGAGCATCCGGTGTTTACAACATGCAATTTCTTTAAATGGTCAAACCTGTTTAGTGAATGGTTAGTGACTGATTTTACATTACATAAGGTTTTTATGTCTTCCAAATAGAGCAGTCTTGCTTTCTGGAAATGATGTCTTTGTGTCCTGAGCCTAAAACAAAATCTCTGCATTCAGAAATTAGGAAGCAGAAAAGAAATGTGTCCTTTCTTCAATTCTTTTTCAGTGCTGTGAAAGCTCTTCTTGAAGCCGGAGCCGACCCGAACGCCGGCGACGACTTCAACAACGTTTATGACACCTCAAGGGAGAAAGGCATCCACTCTCTGGAAGGTAGCAAAACTTCACAGCTGCCTTCTTGTGTGTGTGTGTGTGTGTGTGTGTGTGTGTGTGTGTGTGTGTGTGTGTGTGTGTGTGTGTGTGTGTGTGTTGTTTTTATTACACACGCTAACCTGTAGATATTATGAGACGTAATAATTTGCATAAGAATTTACATTTATGCACATGTTCGATTCCTTCTGTATTATTTATTTTATATATTCGGTGACAACTAATGTATTTTTTATTTGTTTTTGTTCCAAGCTACTCAGTTACTCACACAAATGCATGCATGAGGGTGCACACACATATGCAGCGACACTTTACCCCCCACCATCCAGTCTGTGTTGGGTTTCTGCAGACATATTTATACGGGATATGTATATTGCAGACATTTATATGGCTGTCAGGTTTGGGTCCACGTGGGGCCGGCGTAGCGTGGGGAAGCGTTTCCCAGACGCTCACTGATGGATGGGCTAGGGGGGTCTGTGCGACGCTTTATTGGGTTAGCCATGATTATCCCACCCTGTGTTTCACGCACACATGCACACACTGCAGAAGGAGACTATCAGAGAGGATGGGGAAGACTGATGAAGCAAGGAAAGAGGGAGAGAGGAAGGCACTGAAAGAATAAGGATGAAAAGAAGGTTAAAGATGGAGGAGTAGGAAGATGTGGATGTTTAGGGGGTTGCAGGGAATGGGGTGGGAGAAAGATACAAGGAGTGGAGAGGAACTCTGGAAATGGATGAGGCAAAGTTATAAGGATGGAGGGAGGGGAAGGTGATGAAAGATTTTGATGGACACAAGAGGAGAGGAAAGAGGCAGAGAAAATAAAAATGGATGATGCAATAGTGGCAAAAGATGAATGTTTTTATGAAACACAACTAAGGACAGAGTGATAAAGCATCTCCATTATTACAAAAGAACAGAGAAAGAAATCTCCTAATACATAACCTGGACTATACTATGGTGTTAGACAGTGGAGATAAAATTTGGGGGGGCGGAAATTGCTAGATAAAGAAAGATCTTCTAGATTCTGGTTCATTATCTCTTCTGTCTCCATATTTATATAGTGCTGGTATCCAGAGAGGATGAATTCAGCAGCAGGCTCAGCAGCAGGGCTGGTTTCCGTGGCTGCACCGCGCTGCACTACGCCACACTGGCTGATGACCCACTCGCTGTCCGCTTGCTGCTGGAGGCTGGTAAGTTGATACTCCCAACCTCAGAAAACCTGTTAGATTATATCCCAGAGACCAAGGAGGACCTCAGAGTTATGAGGATCCCAGAAAGTCAAAGTGTTGAAGATTTTGGTATACAGTGCCCTGGTCAGTTCAGCCAAAATTCGTACTTTATGTTTACATACAGAGTCTTCTGTTTGGTGGATAACTTAAAATATTGAACATGCCATCTGCTCCTGAAAGCATAGTGGTGGCAGCATCATGTTGTGGGCATGGTTTCCGTTAGGAGCGCCATCTTCAGGAGATGATCAATCCTGAAAGGAATGTTGTTGGTGACGTCAAAAGACTTGCGTCAGGAATCAGAGTATGTTTTAGGTGTTTTGCTTTTGCCTGACTTAAATAAATGAATGGTTTCTACAGTACCTGATGGCATGCTGAGGAGGTGATGATGTGACAAATCGGTTCCGAGTACCAGGATTGAGAAACACTGACATAGATCATATTAAATCATTAAGTGTTAGAATGGGCCAGGTCTAAACCTGGGAGGATTTTTGGCAAGACTATTAAAACTTCTGTTCATAGATCTCTTCTGTCAATTCTGACTGAACTTGGAAACAGTAGTGTTCTCTAGATCAGTGTTTTCCAACACCTGAGTTTAATTGATGGGTGATTAATAACTTTTTAGTGAACTGCAATCATCTGAATCAGGCATGTTAAAGCAAGGAAACGTATAAAGCATGCAGCCCAGTGTGTGTGCCCTCAGGACCAGGTTCGGGGCATATTGCTGTGCAAAGCTGGTTGAGACGACTCCAGAAGACTTAAAGCTGTAATTTCTGCAAAAGATACTTTTGCAAGTCATTACGTCAGAACACTGAACAACCGTACATGTCGCTTTCTGATTTTCTTTTTGTAAAACAAAAAATGAAATCATAAAAATGCTTTTTCTCTTTTAATTATGCTTTTTGTTGTTATAATGCTGGCCAATTACTGCTGCTGTTTATACCCTAAATATACCAATTTAGTGCACCCAATATTATTACAGTTCCCATTATATCTTCTGTTTATGGATAATGTGATTGGGAATTGAAATACTGAACAATTCTTATTTATTTATTTAAATAAGAAATTTGAATCAAGATGTTCAGCTCGAGAAAAAGACATCTTCTTTCTTGGGGATAAACGTCAAAAAGCAGCTTTTTCCTGAACTGTTGACATCAGCTTTAAAAAACTGAAACAATTTTTTTCATTTTGTCCTCTTGTCTGAAATGGCTCATGTGTTTTAAAAACTCTTATAAGTGATATTAATGAGAATGACTCCCTGGTCACAGAAATAACTATGAAATAACGGAAAGAGATAAAATAGAATCTCACTCCTTTTATAAATTGAATAAGTTACTATAATTGATATAAAAAGGTTTACAAAACTCATCTAGAATGCATAATTTGTTCATCTTTCCCAGCCCCCTTTACACCTGTCGTTGACTCAGCTCCACATGCACACACACCCTGGGGCAGCGTATCTTGCTCTGCTTGCAGCTGAGCTGTTCTTAAACAAGCTCGGCCTTGTTGAACTGTGAACACAGAACGTGCCCTTGGGATATCTCCACAACTGCAGGAAGTGTTTTTACATGATATTATATTACATATGCCATGTATGTTTGTACACTTACACTTCCATTCAGTTACCATACATATATATTCATACATTCTGTGATTGTTTTCTCTTTTTTTTAGCTTGGAGACGACTTGCAGTTGTTTCTTTTTAGGCTGATTGCATCTTTAATAAAATAGCATTCCTTTTTGGACAAAACACCCCTAACCACCTCAAACCCACACAAAAGCCTGTATTAATGTCTTGCTTATGTTTATGATTGATGGCGCATCTGAAGCTCTGTCCCCCGTCCCTCCTGTCTCAAACCCACATCTGCGAGTGCGCTTAAACAAATCACTTCGTCTAACTAGATCAAATGTTCTGCAGAAACATTTTTGAATTAAAAAGGTAAGAAATTTCACAAAGCAGGGACATTTGTTTTAAGACAATCAGATTAATGACAGATTTGGTTGTTACCCGGGTGACGGGGGCCTTTTGCTGGCTTGGCGCCACCATCACGGCCAATATCAGTCAAAAACGTAGCAAGCTTTCAATAGCCCTCATTGCTGTTACCCTCTGCAAATTTATGCAAAACAGGAGACTTTTATAAAGTATGATCTTATGATTTGTGTTAAACAGTTTTGACAAACCTTGCATCCTTTACGGTCTTTCTTTTTATTCTTCCTTTCTTTGCCTTACATCCTTCTTAGTTTTGCATCATGTTGAAAAAGTTGGGTTAGGTGTCATTTGCTCTCCTTATCTGTCTTTATCTTGATGCACTGTGTGTGTTCATGCCTTTCCTTTAGCTTATTTCCCCTGTGTTTGCACGCACCCACGTTACTCCTGTAGCGGTGGGTTTGCTCTTTTGGCCTGAGCTGGACCTTGGCTCCCATCTTCATCCATCACAGTCTCCAGGCCGACCCTCAGGCTTCACCGCATCCTACAGTCTCCCCACCCTACCTGCAGCAGCTCTCTAGCTGCTCCCCCTGCTCCACATCAGGCCTCTGGCCAGGGGCACTGAGTAATGGGTAGCTCTGTAGGTGGTGGGAGGCCAGAAGAGACACACACATGCTCACTGACGCACAAAAACAGACACAGGAGCAACACATATGCATAAAGACCAGCAGGGGCTCTCTCCCACCAGCTGCAGAGAAAGAGAGGGAGGAGGAAATGGGAAAGAGGAGGGAACCCTAATAGGCATAACTAAAGCACTCCTAATGAAGGGATGTGTGTGATTGTGTGTGGGTGACAGAGAGAGAAAGGCAATGTTCAGCTGGGATATGTGTGTGTATGTGTGTCTGCTTGTGTGACTCATGTTAGTGTTGATCCTGTTATAAAGTGCTATGGCCCAGAGGGTTGGCCTGATATTAAAGCCCTAAATGATGCTATTTATTATGTCCACAGTGTGTGTTTGTGTGTGTGCGGTGTGGGGTGCTTTATTGCTTTGCTCCCTCATGTTTTTGTTGTTTGGGGGACTGTTAGTGGTGTATTGTTGTCAGGATCGATAGCTTTGGGAGCGGGTCGTGAAATTTAAGGATTTATCAATAATCAACACAATGATTATTAGTCTCTGCAGTCAGGCCTCAGAGTAATAAGATCAGCCATTACCTGCATTGATTATATCCCATCTCTGCTAAAAAGTAACTTTGGATGATGGGTATTGTAATTTTTTTAAGATTGCTTCCAAATCCCTTTGATCATCTACAGCCATCACCAACTACTCATGAATGACAGATTTCACATCAAACGTCTTTACACTCTTTTTGTAAACTTTTTACAGATATTAATTTTTAATCCATAAATCATCTTATTGATAACTTCAGGCTTCTTTACATCAAACATACAGTTGGTTTGTGTCAATACATAAACATTTTTATTTTTACAAAAAATCCTCAATTCAAATGCCAAAGAATAGAGTCTGATGTTTACATAATAGTTGAGCTACATGAACTGTGTGACATATTTAAATTCTATAGTTGGATTCTATCTGGCGTGATGTTTATGGTGTCTAGTGATCATGTGACCTGTAAAGGTCCAGTGCTTGCAAATGTATTTCTACGCCTAAATCTTTTCACATTATTACGACAAATGTCAATCTACTTCTTTGAGAATTTCTGCGAGGGACCGATACAAAACATTTTCTTATCTCAATTAGAAGGAAAGGGTTTTTAAAAATTTGTAGCAAAGACAATCTAAAATGTGCATAACATATTCAACCCTTCGTAATCTGACTTTGCAGCGTCCATATTAGTGGATTTAAACCATTCCATGTAAGTATTTTGAATGGCCCAGTCAAAGTCTAAATCCAATTTCAGTTGAGAATTTGTGGCAAGACTAAGGGCTGCATGATATTAGAAATACTATTGATATATATGGCAAAGATGATATGAGTTGTGGCATATGCCTGCTTTCTTCTTTCCTCCCTTTCTCATCTGTGCCTCCATCACTCTGTGACCTCTAGCATATTAAGCAATGTCATTTGTAACCACTGTGAGCATCTGCTGCCATGAGACTGTCCAACTTACTGAACATTATATTGGCATGAAAAATACAAGTTCATATTTGAAATACATTAGGCAACTATTACTCTACAATCATTTGCGCCCACTGATATTTCAATGATATATTTGGTATATAAATATATCATTTTGAACATTAACTCTTGCTAAGGCAGAGTTGAGGTTCAGCCTTTATTACTGTCAGTTATGTTGACTTTCTGCTTGCAGCAAATGAAAACCCAAACATTTAATTTATCAGAAAATTTGAATATTGCAACAAACCAATAAAAAAGTGGTTTAGATACAGAAATGTGGGCTCCTTAAAAAGCTTAATATCTGCTTAAAGATTATTTTCAAAAGGTACACTTAATATGATAAATGATTCTCGTCATGTCATATTCTAATTGGAGGTGTACCTGTGGTTTTCAACCTGTGAACTCATAAAGGGCCAAATGCAAATGTATGCCAAACGTTTTAGAAAAAATAATTGTAAGCCACATGTACTTTTCCTTTCAATTTTAGTTATATATGATTTTCTGTGGCTTAAACATATAACATCTGTAAGAATTAGATAAAAATGATGGCAGACAATGCAGAGGACACTAAACCTCCTGACCAATCGCTATCTAGGGCTGCCACACTTTGCACCTGGGGTGACATTATGCTAATTCAGCATTCATAGTCTTACTCCATTAACTACTATTTTCTTTTACTGAACTTGTTGCTAAGGTTAAACAACCTGCTGTGTGTTTAGTTGGTACAAGAGTCCAGGGTCTTAGTGCCTGGTTGGAGAGGTCATGGGTGAATTATTGGCACACGTTGCAGATATGAAACCCCCTACAGAGGCATTGCCTAGACCTTCCGACTCACTGCAGAAGGCCTCAGTAATCATTAAACCAGTTTGACCTCTTAACACCATCTTCACTAGAATGACGATCTCTGCTTCCTACTGAAGTGTGTCTGTAATATTTTAATAGGATGAAAAATGGCTGCTAAATTAGAACATGAAACTAAACTGTTACTGATTTCGATATTATGTACCAACTGTAAATTTGTATTATGTCGCCTACAGGTGCCAACCCGTTGCAAACCAATAGTTTGGGACACACGGCCCGGGCTTATGCGAAGGAGGGAGAAGTCAACACAGTTCTGCAGGAGTGGGAGGGCAAGGTATAAACCACACTAAACTTTCATGCAAACACAGTGATCCATTTCATTTTGTTTGCATCTAATCTCTGAACAATGTGCAAGCAGTTTTTATTCTTCCAATTGTCCCTCTTCCTAGTCTGAAATACTCACGTCTATTCACTCGATGGACATCTGTCTCAGTGACTTCACACGGTGCTGACTGGCCGACACTCCTCAGGAGGTCTGTGTCTGTGTCGTCACTGACTGACAGGTGCTATTGAGTATTTAAGTTTTAAAAGCTGGTAGAGGTTAACTGGGGTCAAAACTGTGATTGAGAACAGAGCTAAGTCATTGATGAGGACATGTTGTTTTGGGTTGGAAGTATTTAGATTAATTTTTGTATCCGCCTTCAGATCTTTAGTTTTGGTAGTTTTGGTGAAGCTTTGACCTGTTCAGTGGATTCCAATTGGTCTGTAAGTACCATAATATAAGGATTTATAAGAACAGGATACAAAAAATATACAGTAAACATACATTAACTTTCAGATCACAGAGTTTGAAGGAGTGAAAATGAAGATGCATTTCAAGAGTAAATTCTCATCTAAATGGTAGCATAGTACAGATCAGTTTAGTTTTTTTTGTCACAGTCTAAGACAAAGCTGAAGATCTGATGACCTCCATCAACTACCAGGAAGTACAGTTTGGTCATTTTAGTGAGACTTTTTCCACCACTCTGACAAACGGCAGCAAACACACAGTTGCTTTCTATGAGTTTACAGAGCGAGGCTTTGAATGTAACTCCATAAATTACCTTACCAGCTGCATAAACAATAGAGATTATGAATGGGTGTAAATTGCGGCTGAGACATAATAAGGGATAGTTCACTGTTGGTAAAGCTTTTCAGTTAATTTACCAGGTTTAGCTCTATTTTCAAATACACATATTTACATTTGATGTCACATATGTTGACATCCATACTGCACATTTATTTGTTTTATAAGGTTGCACAATTGACTTCTTTGTTGTTTCAAGATATACTGTTTGCTACTTTCTGTTCTCATCCTTTGCAGAATGATCGTCTTTGTGGTTCGTCTATGTGTAACCTCTCCTCTACAATAACAGCTCTCTGGAGATGATGAAAGTGATAGGTGTTATTAGATTTTGAAGCTGTTTAGAAGCTTGTGTAAAACATGTCATAAAAGGCAAGCCTGTGACATTTCTATATACTTTTCAAAGCTTTTGGGACTATAGTTGAGCTCTGATGTGCAAAGAATAATGTATAATTAAGGTTTTATGCAAAGAAAATATTTTTCTATTGCTTTATGGGGAAAGGGATACACATTTTGACATTTTTTAAAACACAAAATGATCCCTGCTGCTGGAAAAGTGAATTTACTTTCTTTATTAATCATGTTTTACAATGAGAAAAAATGCATTTGTTTTGCTTTCATCTTCTTTAGCTCAGTTCCTCCATATGTCCATTTATGCTTCACCATTATATAGTAGTGCAAGTTGGTCCTGTCTTTTTTTTTTTTTAAATAAAACTCAAGTTATCCATAGTTATCCACCAGCTTGACAGCAGGCTGCAGCTAAGCAAGATGGAGAGAGAGAATAAACAGTTTGCCTCCACTGCAGGGGGAAAACCTGGAGTCTAAGGAGACAAAAAAAGAGAAGGATAAATGAGTCAGGGGTGGCTGTGGGAAACAAAGAGAAGGAGAAACTAAAGAAGTACAAAGCTTTGGAGGGGAAAGCACAGGTAGAGGAGGACCTGTGTTAGGAAAGGTTTTAAAGAGAGAGATGAAATGAAGAGCGCAGAAAACGGATCACTGCAGCTTTGTGATTTAAAACATCATAAAATAAAATGAAGGGATAGATGCTTTTTATTTAATAATATATGAGGGAATATTTGTGTTTTACAACCCGATTGATTTCCAAACTTTGGAAGAAAAATCATTTTTGTGCAATTTCTGTGTGTTTTTACAGCATCCCTCAGGCATAAATCTTTTTAATCTTTCTAATGAAAGTTGTATCCATCCATCCACCGTGACTCTTCTGTGTTTCTTGAATTTTTAAGAATTTAAGTCAAACAGCATAAATTCCTTCTGTGAATATTTCTGTATATAATTGAAAAAACCATGTAATCTGAGTCTGATAGGTAGGGGAATTGAAGTTAATGAAATGTGTATGAACTCTCATGAATATGGCACAATAATACTGACTTAATATTTTGGAATTCTAAAGTGTCCATTTTTATTCTTGCATCTCTTTTTATGAATCACCTCCTTTACATCACAAATTAAAGCTCTGCTGCAATACACCACTAATGCTGCTTTATTCCCATTCCTTATAATTTCAGATTTCTCATGTTTAAAACAAGTTTTTATTTTGATGTTTTGAAATTTTCATTTTGTTTCAAGAACCTCTTACTCATCTTGTTTGCTGTTTGTATTTCTTTCCAAAAAATGTCCTTAATTTGATATTTTGTCTCACTATGCAGAGAGAGTCCACATTTTAAAACAGTTATTGTGTTTTTATCACTTAAGAGCAACAACGCCATTTAAGTCCCCAGTTTTTTTATTTTATTTTATTTTGTAAACAGTAAAACATGTAAACACCCTAGGCAAGGAGAGACTCAATCAATCGTATAAGAAATTCGGCAGCGGGGAGAAACAGGTGTTCGTGTCGGAGTCGCGTGACGAGCGAGTCACATTCCTAACTTGCACCACCGGCACTGAGCAGCAGAAACACAGTATTTATTTAGTCTTTTAGCCTCCGTTTGAAAGCCTATTACACTTTGATTTCCCTCAATACTCCCTCATACATCTCCTCCTGCTTCCAGACTCATTGACTCTCTTGTGAGCTGATCTTTTTCATCTCTGCTTAGTTTAAGGAGCTGCAAGCGCGTCGAGAGGCAGAGGAAAGGAGAAGGTTCCCCCTGGAGAGGAGGCTGAAGGAGCACATCATCGGTCAGGAAGGGGCCATCAATACCGTGGCTTCAGGTACACACTTGCACAGAGACAATTATAGAGGGATGTTACAGAATGCATGCAGAGAAAGTCTGCAGGTGCATGTCGGAGCTTCACTTTACAACATGGCTGTCTTCGCATTGATGCCCTTGTTTGTGTTTTGTACTCTTGTCCGTTTTCCCTCCTGCTCTCCTCTCTTCCCTGCAGCTGTAGGCGGGATCAGACAGACCGGCGGAGGCTGTAATTGGTTAATTGTGATGAATGAGCTGTCTGTCAGTTGTGCACAGGTGTTGTGTGTGTGTGTGTGTGTGTGTGTGTGTGTGTGTGTGTGTGTGTGTGTGTGTGTGTGTGTGTGTGACAGCTGAAGAGGCCAGGCTTGGAGCCGCCAGTTAACACAATTACAAAGAGAGGATACATACTACAGACCCTACACCCCTCCTCCTTTTCTCCCTCTATCTTTCTGCTTACCCCCATCCTATCTCTCTTTCCTTTCCCTTTGCTTTCTCTATTTCTCTCTGTTTGCCATGAATATCCATCTCTCAGCTCTCACTCAGCCTTCTTTCTTTTTCCTATTATAACTTTGAAGCTTCTAAATGTCTTAGAGCTGAAATTATTCATTTGGTATTAATTGATTATTGAAATAATTGTTAACTAATGTAGTACTCATTTAATGGTTAACTGAAGTATGCAGACTAAAAAAAGGTCATTTGCTGAAAGAACAACATATTTAGAGCAGCAATAAAGCCAATAATGTACAATATTTAGATTTAGATATATTTTCCATTTAAGATGAAAAACATTCTTGGTCTATAAACATGTTCTACGCAGAACTCTGCCAGTGTCATAGTTTTAGCTTCACCTGGTCCAAATTCTTTTTAGAAAGCTGCTATTGAGCAACTTCTACTACCCAGTTTTAATAAGTTAATTCAAAATTAATCAGCAGATCAGACTGTATTAATGGTAAATCTGTCAGAAAGGGCTGAGCATTTAACCTTTTTTTAACTGAAGACATAATTTGCTATAAATTATCATATGATCAAGCGTTTTCTACATTTTAGGCAACAAAACGTTAATTTTCTTATTTAAAAACCAATTGAATTGTTTATTAGCATCTTTTCATATTTTTCTAATATTGTATAAAAAGGCTTTAGTGGTTAAATGAAAGATTTGCAGAATGTTCCTTTATTTCATCAATCTGCATGCTACAATCAGTGACAAATGAGTAAAATCCTGTTAACGGGATGGGAGAAATAAAAGCGGATAATGGAAAACAACTTAAAATGACGCAAAAGCAAAAACGTTGGAACCGATGGAGGACCATGAACTGAGAAGCTGAGTCCTGTGATGAGAAAAGAGGAGGGCGGATGAGTTAGAGCACAATAACACCAAAGACAGTAAAGAGCTGATATTACAGCAGACATCCATGGAGGCCATGTGGCGTATTGATCTGCAGATGAGAGAGTGAGAGTTAATGTTCAGCAATGCTTCTGCTGCTTACAGTCAAGCCATTTCTTATCTTTATGATGTTGTACATTTTCTCTTTGGATTTGTGAGAAAATAAACTTATTACCAAAACTAGATGGAGACATTAATCTGCTGTGAGGACAGACACTGCAATGGCAATTACTAACAGGAGAATAACTTTTACCGCGGTTTGAAACTTCAGACAGTTTTGTAAAGTGGCTCATAAGTAGCAGCGTGTCAGGATATACGGGTTCGTCCTGTAACCGGCGGGTTGCCAGTTCAAATCCCCGCTCCATCCTGAGTTATGCAAGCTATGGCCTTACTTAAATTGGATGATCTCTTGTCTTCTATATTTTGAAGTGAAGGTTTAAAACTTCCTAGAAACTCTGATGAATTTAAAAGGGAGTATCTGCATTAGAACAGACATATTACAAACTTGGATCTCTAGAATGGCAGAGAAAGAAGAGGTTACGCATCATCATGTGAACCTTTGTGTCTGTGTCAGCGGTTTTCAATCACTTTGATCAAAGGCTACACCAATCAGTCAAACTCTGGGAGAGTCCATGTGAGGAAATTGTTCAGGAAAGAGAGAGAAGGAAACGATCCAGATAAGAGGACAACAAATGAGAAAGGGATGCAGAGATAAGCAGAGAGAAAGGGCTGGAATAAGAAATTTAAATGTATGCTATATGCTGTATAGCAACAAATTGCATTGTTAGTTTTTCTGTATTGATCTGTATGCCAGTTTACTATTTGTCAGGTAATAAAAAAGTAGTAGAATCACCTGGTAATATACTGTTTCAAATGCTTAATCAAAAAGTATTTAAAATGCATGTATAAAACAAAATCTTATTTCAAAAGCAATATTTTACAAACATCAGTCTCTAAATACATTTTATACAATTTTTATATAACGTTTAAGAATTGACACTTTAATATTAAAGATGAATAGATAAAGTTAAGTAACGGCTTTCCCGTTAACAATTTACCAAAATGTCTCAAATGTATTTATTTATGTTTGAGTTCTTCTGTTTAACAAAGTCAGCATTTTATTAAAACAGCTTAATTGATTTAATTTTACAAAATATACTTTATGCATTTTTGTCTGGTACAGAACGGTAAAAGAGATCTCTGTGCTTTTTTTTTTTTTTTTTTGAAGAATAAGCCTGCTGTTTTATTATGATAGTTATAGGACTGCAAAACCATAATTGGTTCTGATACCAAAAAACAATGTTGTTTAAAAAAAAAAAGCAATTATTTCTTCTGTCAGGCTTTGAAGGGTTAAAAGCAATCATTTAAAGACTAAAGAGCAGAGCAAATAATTGGCATTTTTCTTGATAAATTACCTAAAAAAAACATAGTTTGTATTTTCAGTTGTTGATAAATGGTTTTATACCAACTTATTGATTAATCATGTTATTGTTTCGACGTTGTTCATCTAATTCCACAGCAGTGTGTGAGTGAGGAAATGAATTTTGCAGACAGTCTGCGGAACTGATTGTTGTTGTAAATATTTTGCAGACCAGACGGCAAGAGATTAAAAAAATGTTTGCTGTGTTGTCATGTCTTCAAAACAGTTGTTTCCACCATAACTCCTCGTGACAAACAGCTTGCCTGCAGCAAGACACACACGCGCGCACACGCAAACACCCACATGGTACAAATACACAAAACCCACATAAATACACACACAGGAAGGAGGTTAGATTGATCCAGGTTTAGCTCTCAGGGCTAAGAGTTATTGAAGAGAATCATCCCTCTGTAATCATGTTAGAGCCAACCAGACCTGCAGAATACACACTGTCCTCTGCGTGTGTGTGCGTGTGTTTGTGCAGGAGAGCCAGCTCTCATTTGTTTTGTGTCCCTTTCCTTTCCCTCTTCTTGTCAGAGTCCTCTCAGAAATGTCAGTGTGCCCTTCTGTCAAAGTCAGTCTCAATCAGCTAAAAGACGCACAAAAACACAGAAGGTTACCCTGTCATTCACGCAGCCATTGATAAACCAGACGGAGCTTCGGAGCCCATCTTGTCACATTTCATCTCTTGGTCCATCTGTGACACGCTCATTTGTTTCTCTGCCTCATTCTCTGGCTCCTTATCTCCATCACTTCTCTGTCTTTCCCTTCTTTATCTCCTTCCACATCTTCACTCCTCTTTCCTCTCCTTATCTCTGTTCCTCCCTCTGCTTCCTCTCTCCTCCTCCTCTTAATCCTAGCGTTTCCTCTTTGATTATCAGCTATTAGTGCCCGGTTTAGCACTTATGTCATGTGTCACATATTCCATGTCCGTTGTTTTCATATTTTAGCTTCATTGCGCAGTAATTTGCTCAAAATATTGCTGTTCGTTCCCAAAGTTCAGCACAAAAGCAACATTTTGTGCCTGTAAAATGTTGAGGATCTATGATGCTTCTATTAGAGATTTACAGATCAGGCTTTTCATGGCAGATAACTGATCTTCAGTAAGTTTTGACTGGATATATATATATATTTATCTTGAATCCTATAAAATAAAAAAGGTTCCTTGATACTGGTGGTAG
The DNA here is from genome assembly GCF_001443285.1 of Poecilia latipinna. Lineage (NCBI taxonomy): Eukaryota > Metazoa > Chordata > Actinopteri > Cyprinodontiformes > Poeciliidae > Poecilia > Poecilia latipinna. The sequence goes on along the minus strand of NW_015112703.1, from coordinate 89,971 downwards.
TTTTTTAAACAAAAGACATATAAGATCATTTCTATTTATGTGTATATTAAGAAAACGTGAAACTTTGCCACCACTAGATGCGTGATTTTGGGCCTTTGTCTCTAAAGTCTGTATCACGTGTATAAAAAATCAGTGACTGATTGATGAAGTCCATCCATCCAGCCTGATGTAATTATCACTTAGGGTTTGCACACATTGCATTTGAAATGGGATTTTCACTTTATACTAAATTTCACTGAAAATACCTTTTTTTTTTCTTTTTTTTTTTAGAAAAAAAGGAAAAACTGATAAACATTTGTACTGTATTAAAAATAATGTGTCATATTGATGATTACAATTCAAATATTATTTTGGGGCTACATCATGGCTCAGTGGTAGACCAGGTGTACTATTCATAAACCCAAACCTCTTATACCATCTCCCTCTTTTCTGTCTTTGTTCCTTCTTGTCAAGTTGCTTAAAAAATGCTACCGGCTAAAGGATCTTAAAAACTGTAATATCTTTGTTTATTTATTATTGTTTTGATGTTAGAATCAGTTTGTGAGAATAGCATCTCTCACACAATATAAACCATACTGCATACCTACTGCATCATGAAGTAACTCTGTCAAATAGTTTACTGTGGGTTTGTTGAATCCGCATAATGGGAATATTTTTAACATGCCTGCATTCATGGGAAGATGGTAGTTTAACAAAAGTATAACAAGGGAATTAGTCAGACTATCTGCTCCAGTGGCCAGCCATCAGTTGCTTTCTTAGAAAACTTTAGTTTAACTGCTATTTTAAAATTGTTTCTTTAATGCAAGTCTTTGCAGGAAATATTTCCAAACATCTGAATTTGCCCAGTAACCAGCTCATCCCTTTTTGAAATATTGTAACCTATAAAATATTGCATCCACATAGTTCTTTGGCTTAGCAATATGGTCCACATTGATATGGTGATTGGCCTTTGATATGTCATTCTTCTCTACTGGACGTGTTTAGTTATTAAAACTCATGTGGGACTTGTGGCCACACTCTGAAGCTAATTTACACAAATGTCTCCCATCCTCAAAAGGCCAACATGTCACATTACATCAATAACTTTATTAGAATTTCTGGTTTATCTTCAGCACTTTTTTTTTTTCTTTTTTTTTTTTCTTTTTTTTGCTGGACTTTTTAACAAAACCGTGATGTGTATAGGAAGCTGATAAACTTCTAATTAGAACCCAAACCAGCACCATCAGACCAGAAACATGTTTTTTTTTTTGTTTGTTTTTTTTCTGAAACATGCTGTGTTAATAATGGATCCACTGGTTCCAGTGACTAGCCCAGCCACATCCCTGTTCATCTCTGGTTTGGACTCCAGTCTAGATCACAGGTTCACATTTGGAAGAGTTTTCTGGTGTCTTTTTCTTTAAGTGCCTCAAACCACAGTCAAATACTCTCCTGCCGTCCACATCATCATCCTGCCTTTGTGTATATGTGTGTTTGGTTGCTGGGGTGATGGCAGGGAAGGGTAGGCACTCCTTTTTAAGCAAGAGTGTGTGTGAGGCTGCGATCTATGCTAAACTGATTTCAACATGGCTGCGCCAGAGAGGCTAACACAATTACTGCTGGCTAATGGCCCCACTGACTGAGAGGCGGGGGGAGATGCATCGTGGGTAGCTTTCTGGAGCTCTCTCGTCTTGCTCTCTTGCTCTGTTTTCTCTCCTCTTCTTCTTTTTTTTTTTTTTTTAAACCAAATGTCTCTGACCCTTTTCTCATCCCTGCTCTTTCACTCTTTGATCAAAGTTTCAGGAATCCTTCCACCCTCAGGTCAGCTCAGTTATTCTTGATGGAAAGCAAAAGCAACAAATGCAAATGTTATAATGGGGTTATTTTCTCTCCATCTCTCTCTCTGTGGTGTCTAGCCATCAGAAGAAAGGAGAACGGCTGGTATGATGAAGAGCATCCTCTCGTCTTCCTCTTTCTTGGCTCATCAGGAATCGGTACCTTCTTTCTTCGACACACACACCTCTCCTCAACCTTGGTTTGATCTCATGTAAAAAAAACAGCTGGGGGGAGCCGAAATAATCACAATACTCGTTTTCCTTCTGAAGCTTTTCAATGCATTTGAAGTGAACTGCATTCATCTGTGGATAAATGAATCACTTAACAAGGGATATAGCATTATAAAACCCACTGCGTAACGGTTTAGGTAAATCTACATTCAGCAAGTGCATTTCTCTCTTAAGGGCCTTTCTTTCTTTAGTAGTTTCAAAGAAGTTCAAAACTATGTAGACTTTCTCATGCTGAGTTATGGAATTATAAGAAAGCAGCATTTATAGGAAGTAGCCTTACATATGTGAGCAGCGCTGTAATTAATGAAAGGTCTTATCTCAAGATCACGCAATTTATTCTGCACACTTTTAAAGTGAAAAGAGACATTGTATCCTGTAACTTTGATGCTTTTCAGGTTAAAACGGTCTAACAGTTTTCTAATTGAATCAAACAGCTGTGATTAAAAGACAAGCATATTTTAGTTTATTAAAACACAATTGGCAGCAGACTTGTGGCCAAATGTGCTCTTGTCAGAGACCAAGATTTAACTTTTTGATCTTACTGAATTCTCTGTGTGGATGAAAACTAATACTGCACATTAAGGCATCTGTTATAATCTCCACTGCTACACATATTTTGCTCAGAGGAATGGATAAAACCTCAATATTTAAATGTGTAAAGCTGCTGGAGAAATACCCCAGAAGACTTGTAGTTGCAAAGAAAGGCTGTAGAAAGGGGAGTAGAAGTATAATTTTCCTTTTATTTTACTGCTATACTTTGTGTTGGTCTGTCAGATAAAATCACTTGTAGAATAGGTTGAGGTTTATGGCTATCATGTGATGTCAAAAATACTTATGCAAGATATTGTAGCTAGAGATCAGAAATGTAAGAGTTTGATTTCTTTAAACACATCCTGACTTGAATTGCCATCAAAACATTTGAGAATTTTCTGAATGTGTATTAGCTTGAAGGGTTTCCTCGGATGTGTTTGCCAAAATCTCCCCTCAGCATTCAGTCTTTTTAATTGATTAGTATTGACAGCAGAAAGCCCCATCCAATATGTAGCCTTTGTTTGGAACAGCTCACCCTTAGCTGTGTGTGTGCAGCAGCTGTCAGAAAAACAGCTGATTGCACATTAAAACACTAGTACCTCTTGGTAACACACTATTGTTGTGAGCGAGATAATCAACAGCAGCCTGTGGTTTCAGGAAATGATATCCACTAGGGACGAGCGTAAACTGAAAGAACCTCCACCTTTGTGTTGCGGCAGATCCACACTCCTGCACATAGATCTTAGGAGTACTTTGGACAAAGAAGTACTGAGTGAACATAAAATCCTCCCAGAAGATTTTCAGTATCAAGCAGCAAAGCTTGGCTTGTTACAAAGAAACTTAAACATCCTCTAGAAGCAGCAAATGTTTGTTAGTGTGGAGAGAGGCAGCAGGAAGAGAGAGAGAGGGAGAGGGAGAGAGAGAGAGGGAGAGGGAGAGAGAGAGATATTAAGGGCCAGATAGATGGCTAAAGAAAGAGAGAGATCATGAAATGACAAGGCAGAGAGATAGATGAGGGAGAGGCAGTGTTCATATCCTCCATTCCCTTCAGCGACAAACTCTGGCCATGAGACATCAATATTAAACACAGCAACAAGGCACAAACGCACACAGCCCTCACACACACCCATGCCAAGTACAAGACATCAATATCATATATGAGCATTTATATGCAGAATATTTTACCGACAAACATAATGAGTGCTTCAGGAGAGCGGATATGATTTGATGCTTTATTGGAGGTGGTGCTGGGATTTAGGCCAAAGCACTTAGCAAAGAGGAAAATATTGTCTTTTAGTCTCAAATGAGTCAAATTGTTTTCTTGACTGAATGTTTTAGAAGACGCCGCACTTCACATGAGATGTTTTGGGGGGGTTTTATGTCAAATTCAAAGTAATTAAATGGCAGACGAGGTTGTTCCTGTTGCAGAAAGAATAATAAAAGCGATGTCTCTGTTCTGTGACAGGAAAGACGGAGTTGGCAAAACAGGTTGCTCGCTACATGCACAAAGACATTAAGAAGGTACGTTTTGTTAACGCATGAATACACGAGCGCTTCGGTGCAAGTGGGAGCAGATTTGCTCTCCAGGCTCACATTAAACCCACAACATGTCACCAGTGTTTCTCCACTGTGTCTAAAAGTGTGAAACTTCATATTTTAAAGGTCTGGATATTCAAGAGTGTGAAAGAATATTTTTGTTTAAAGAAATTATATCCTGACTTTACCACTAAATTCTCATCCCCCTTCAGTTCTCTATCTGGGATTTCTCCCATTAAGCTCAATTTCTCCAGTTAAATTTCAACCAGGCTAATCAGTGAACAAAAGGAAGAGGTGTGAATGAAGTGTTTGCGTGGTTGTAGCTTGGTATTGGCAGTGTAGGAAGTGAATGAAGCCGTTCTCTTTTCTCTGTTTCCCATCTCCATACTTTTCAGTTTTGGGATTTTGCTGGTATGCAAACCCAGATCAACCTGCACATATCTCCTCCATTTAGAATGAATGCTTGTATTTTATATTTTAAAATGACTGTAAAGAACATGAACAATATGTTGGAGCCATGTATAATCAGAGAGTCTTTTTTTTTTCTTTTCTTTTTGCAGGGTTTCATCCGCATGGACATGTCGGAGTTCCAGGAAAAACACGAGGTGAATAGTTTCCTTGAATTGAAGACCGAAAGCAGAATGTCTTTTTAAAACCGTCGCGTATAATTTGTTGAGTGTATTGCTCCACCGAAGTGAGCTCATTTCAGATGAGAGCTGCTGTAACTCTGTGTCTGCTATCTATGGCAGTGACATTTTGGATTAATTCTGTTTATGATCTCATAATTAATGCAACAGCCAAAATGAATGCTCTGGCTGTTTATGCCTCTTTATGGGGGTTTGATGATGGATACATTTAATCAGTGATTCAGAGTTGGATTATGTTCCAGCGTTAAAGAACTGCATCTAATTATTTTAGTTCAGACTTGGTGTTGAACGTCTTAGAAAGCTCTCTAATGAGTGGCAGTAAAAACCTTGACTTAAGGACAGTTTAAGTTTTCTCAGATAACATTGTTGTCTGTTCAGTGACCACACATGCAAGGTAGTGTGAAAAGTTTATTTGGAAGGGAAATATATTAATAGACTATAAGAACATGAATATTGGCACCTTAAGATGATCACTCTGTTGAGACAGTTCTTTAAATTCAGTTCTTAGGATCTGCCATACTTACACATTGCAACCACAAGCCTCAGTGTATTTTATTGGGTAAAATGGTCAAACTGGTGGAAGGGAAATTAAATATGGTTTGCACATTGTTTCCAAATAAAATTAGAAAAGTATGCAATGCATTTGCATTCAGTCCCCTGTAGTTAATACTTTGTAGGAACACTTTTGGCTGCAGTGAACCTGTTCCTCTTTTCTAAATAACTTGAGCTCAGTCAAATTGGATGGAGAGCATCTGAGAACATCATGTTTCCATTCTTGCCACAGATTACAGTGGAAGCAGAACTTCAATCGTACCTTACTCTTTTAGTTTTCAGGTACTGGATTGAACAATTTCAAATGAGGTGTTCAAAGTTTGGGATGTTTTTTTTTATATATCCCCGCCTCGTCTGCCTTGTCTGCTGTGTTCCTCCAAACATGCGAGACCTCCACACATAGCTGGATTTATACTGAAATTAAGATACACACAGGTGGTTCCTTTTACTAAGTAAGTGACATTTTAAGGCACCCGGTTGCACTTGATTTTATTTAGGGGCAGCAATGTAGGGAGGACTGAACACAAATACTTGCCACAGAGATTTTTAAAACTCTTTTTCTTCCACTTCATAATTATGCATCAAGTTTACCTTCAAATAGGAAATACAAGTGTGTGTGTGTAATCTTTTTTCATGTTGAATGAACCCTATTACTATATAAATTCATCCAAAGAGATTTCTTTGTTGCATGATGTCTGTTTAGCCTTTCATCTTCTGGTTCTCTACTCTCAGGTTGCAAAATTCATTGGTTCTCCTCCAGGATACGTTGGGCATGAGGAAGGGGGTCAGCTGACCAAGTTGTTGAAGGCATGCCCCAACGCTGTTGTTCTGTTTGATGAAGTGGATAAAGCTCATCCCGACGTTCTTACCATCATGCTGCAGCTGTTTGATGAGGTCTCTACAAAAATACTCTGTTCATTCCAAGTTTATATTTTAACAAACCTCAGGCCCTCCGACTGATTTCATGCTGCTCTTCTCTCAGGGACGTCTCACGGACGGCAAAGGAAAGACTATTGAGTGTAAGGACGCCATTTTCATCATGACTTCAAATGTTGCCAGTGAAGACATTGCCCAGCATGCTTTGCAACTGCGGCAGGAAGCTGAGGAGGTCAGTCGCAGGAAGCTGGCCGACAAACTCGGTGAGAGAATTACTCTAGCATGAAGCACATCTAGTAAATATAAAACAAACAACTATACTGATTCAGATGACTTGACTCATTGTCATGTTTATCCCCAGAGGATGTTGAGAAAAGCGACGACATTAAAATCTCCCGGCAGTTTAAAGAAACGGTCATCCAACCAATCCTGAAGGTAGAGACGCTCACAAACGCACAAAACTGAAGCTCACCTCGTTTTGACGCAAGTTCAGCTGGCTGGAGATGCTCCAGGTGTCATCGTTCGCTCTTTGATTCATCCTCAGGCTCATTTCCGGAGGGACGAGTTTCTTGGTCGGATCAATGAAATCGTGTACTTCCTGCCGTTTTGTTACTCAGAGCTGCTGCAGCTGGTCAGCAAAGAGCTCAACTTCTGGGCCAAAAAGGTTTAGTAGCAACTTTTTTTTATTTACACTATGTTTAAGATTTGGTTTCTGACAAATAATGTAGGTATATTTATAGTCTGTCACGCATCGAGGTGTCTTGAAGGAGACGTTTCACACCATTTGCTCCAATCGTGAAGTTTCTGTATTTGCCTCCTCCTGTCGGACTGCACAGCCTCACCCACTTCATTCTGCAGCCGCTGAGCTGTGCAGGAAAAAATGCACAGATCAATATTGTGTGCCTCTGCTACTCGCTTTAACATGATTACAGTGTTTAACATGTGGAGGCTTCATCAATATTTAATTATTAATATTACAGCTGATGTCCTGACAACATGGCCCCCACAAGGGACTGATCGAAGCCTGATTCATGCGTGTTTTCACTGTACCCATATTCTGAAAGTTGCTTGTCCGTTCCTTATTATTTTTTTAGTCCAAGTCTCACAACAACTTGTCCGTGTCTGGCAGAGCTTCTAACAACTGAAATTTGATTATCTTCTAATCGCCATTTGTTTGTCGTTCACTCATATTAGGAGAATTAAATGTTTAGTGTTGCCGTTATTGCCTAACTGTGCATCCGCAATGAAACATGGTGTCCTATTTATTGAATGAAGTGTTAACATCAGCAGCTAAATGAGCTGCTCTGATCACTACTATTGACTGGTGTTTGATTAAAGCGCATTAAGGGCTTGTTGATTAGCGCTGGCAGACATTCTGCTTGACAGTATCTCCCGTCTGCTGCTGCATTTGTCTTGTTTACTCTTTTACTCTTTGATTGCGTGTGTGTGTGTGTGTGTTTTTTTTGTGTGTGTTGCTGCATGCACTCCAGGTGTAATCCTCTCCCTCAACCTAACATTACCTCATCTCTATCTTCTCCATCAGGCTAAGCAGCGCCATGACATCACTCTTCAGTGGGATCACCTGGTCCTGGACCTACTGGCCGGTGGATATAACCTGCACTATGGAGCGCGTTCCATCAAACATGAGGTATGTAGACTGAGACATCTTGGAAAGCACATGATGTGCCCTTAAAGGTTAAAGGTAATCGTTTAGCTTTGACCTTTTTATAGCTACCAACTCTGTGTATTTTACTGTGATAGTCCAAGACAGTTACAGTCAATTCTCTTTACTCTAGTTCCTTTAAATAGAATTCAGGGTAACTAATTTCCCTCAGAAGTCACCTTGTTAATAAATAGAGTCCACCTGAGTGTAATTTAATCTTGGTGTAAGTCCAGCTGCTCAGTGAAGGCCTCTGATGTTTGTTAAAGGACATTGGTGAACAAACGGCATCGTTACGACCCAGACTGGTCGTAACGATGCCGGATTAGGATTAGGTTACAAAACAAAATGACAAACTTTGAACAACTCATGGAGAATTGTTCCACTCATCATCTGAACATCAGAAAAGCATGGCACATTTTCAAACCTTTCAAAACTCACAACTCAGACCGAAGAGAATCAGAAAAGCAGTCAGGATCCCATGGGAACTCTGGAGGAGCAGCAGAAATTCACTGCTCAGGTTGGAGAACCGCAAAACTGCAGTTTGTAGAAGAGAGGTAAGAAAAAACTGCAAGAACATCCCAGTCCATATGCCACCATATCTGCTGAAACCCTGATTATTAACACACAAACCCCACAGTGAAACATGGTGGTGGCAGTGTCATACTGTGGAGTGCTTTATTTTTTGCAGGAGGGAAGCAAAACTAGTCAGTTGCTGGAAACAAAATCTAGAACAAAATCTGTTTGAAGCTGCAAAACAATTTCCTGCTGAAGTCGATTCCTGCAAGAGTTGACTCAGGGGGGGCTAAATACAAACACACTGCACATTTTTCAGGTCATTATATGTAAAACAGAAATCGAAACATTTATCATATTGTTTCCAATTTATAATTATGTAGTTCTTTGACATAAACTCTCAGTAGTTTATGTTGAATTTTGTTGTTAGGTGAGAATTGTCAAAACGTTGGGGAAAAAACTGAATCCTGTCCTGCTCTGTGTTGATGGATTGGTAAAGCTGTCCAGGGTGCATCTTGCTTCTTGCCTAACGTCTGCTGGAGGCACAAACACACCCACAACATCAATTAAGGCTTTAAATCAGAGACTGTCTATTAACAAAGAACATACAAGTTTCTGATTGTACTGATTTATCAATTCTAAAATGTAAAGTAGAAACATATTTGTTTAGTAAAGAATTACTTACTTAAAAGGCAACAATTGATTGAAAATGAAAATATGAAGGTACAGTCACTGACTAGAAACACTTCAGGATGTCAAATCAATCTGTAATGTTGCTGCTTTCTACTTAACCCCATCACTGATCCCTCAGGTTGAGCGACGGGTCGTCAACCAATTAGCTGCAGCGTACGAACAGGAGCTGCTGCCCAAGGGCTGCACGCTGCGTCTGTCTGTCCAATCAGAAGGCCAGGAGGAGCGCAGCATGCCCAGGCTGCGCCTGGAGGTGGTGGGAGAGGACAGTTCATCGAGAACACTGGACATCCGCCCACCGCTGAATCCTGAACACTAATACAAGACAACACTAAACCTCATCATCATCATCATCAGCAGCAGTCGAAGCATTATCCAGCATAAAGAGGATGGATGGTAACCAATGGATGTTCTTAATAAAAGCGCATCTGAGAAACTTCACTGCTTCTCATTTATCATGCCAAAGTGTCCACAACATGCAGTACAGTGTATTCAATTTTTCAAATAGGAAAACCAAGGCTAACAGTGTTTCTGCGGAACATATTTATTCAGAGATGTTTATGTTTAGCATCAGCATCATGGCCATACATCATCAGTGAAGACATTGTATCACACTCCGCACTGTCCTTCAATATAGCTGTATATTATGCAGTGGTAATGTTATGTTTACTATGTAATGCAGACTGAAAGCCAAATCAAACAATATGTATTAAATATATATGTATATATATTATAAGGTTAGTTGATATGATTTATGCAGCAAAACCAGCAGTTTTACAGCCAGTTGAGTTTAGCTGAGAGGAAAACTGACATATTTTCTTCAGTTCTTCAGAAACTAAAGGTTTCTGTGAACAAAAGGTACAAATGTCTCAGTTTCAGTGACAATATAGTTTTATTATTTATGTTTTTACAGTGAATTTTTCCAGTTTTCCATGGTTAGGACACTTCAGTTGTTTGTGTTATCACATCAGTGGTGAACAGGCCCACGCTAGCTGAACTACACTCATAAACCGCACTAAAAAAAAGGATGTAGTAATGCAGGTAGATTAGCAGCAGTAGTAGTAGATCAAATGACAAGTTGTCTGTTGATGCATCTTAATGTAGGAATGTGAAATAAAAACACCATTTAACATCATAAATGTTGGAACATCTTGTTGACAACAGGCCAAATGTAAGGGAGCCACGTTTCTGCTCCTCGTATCCCAACCTACACCGTGTAAATAAAACCTTCACAACAAAAAAGAAATTCCTCTCTTTCTTTCTCCTTTTTTTGGGGGGGAGCGGGGGGGTTTGTTCTGTTTGACTCGCACTGACACTCCTGATGGATGGATGGATGGATGAGAGTCTTGCTACAACAATAACGCTTGTCCACCTTGTGAATCGACATGACGGGGGAATTTTGTTGGAATTCTGCTCCATGTGGGGGTCCGAGTTGGACTCCGGGAAGGGAAGCTGCGCGGTGAAAGCATCTCACACATGCAGACACGCAACAGCCTGCAGGAATGTGTTGTCCATAGGGAGTAATTAGCACATCAGGGATGAACACGGTCCCTTTTACAGTGCCTGGACCCCCCAACTGCAACAAACAGCTGGTTTTACTGACATTTACACTAACATGTTTCAAGAGGACGTGTAAAATTTCATGTCATTCACTTTTGAAACAAATCATCTGGCTTCTTGTAATATGCAAAGACTATGGCAACTTTTGAAGCAATTATGTGCAGTAAAATGTTGAAAATAGTGATTGCAAGGATATTTTTTGTTTACATTTAACATAAGGAAATCATGGAAAATGTCAATCTGAATAAAAAGAACGCACAAGCATGAATGTAGTTTCAGACCTTTTTTTTTTTTTAGATATTTATTTGGAAATCAAAGAATAAGTGTTTCCTTGATCTAGATTCACTTTACCTGCCAAAGTCAAAAGAAACTTTACATCTAAAATATTAAGGTGTTTTTGATTAATATGTCTTAATCTATTTTATAAAGCCAGGAAAAAAAAAACTAAATCTCTTATAACATCATGGCTCTGAAGTAATAATGAAGTAATAAAGTTACAAAAGGTTCAACCTTTAATGTTTGAGTCGGAGTTTGACTAAGATGACTCCTAAAACATGGTGGAAACGGCCGTGGATGGGATTGTTGAAATGTGACAATGATGATGACTGGCTTCTGAATCTGTTTGCATTCCTGTTGAAAAGTTTCCATCGGTTTGCTGTTATGAATAAAAAACGATGGAAAATGGTATCCTGCTTGCGTTACACTAAATAGTTCAGGGATTTTCCTAGTGCATGGGTAGGATATATACAGTCTTAGTATTTGAGCTTTCTGGATTAGCTTCTCTTTTTCTGGCTGATCAGACGATCCTACAGGTTGTACTGCAGGCTTAGGCAAGGACAGGGAATGTTACTGGTCAGACTGGGCCCATTAGAATAAGTATGTTCAGCAGAGGTATCAGGGTATGTGGAAGTTCTGCAGAACCCTAACCACCTTTCATCAAATGGGCCTTGTGTTGTTCTTTTATTAAACAACTCTGAAATAATCATTGCAGGGCTTTAAAAATAAAATCTGTTCATTGCAGTCTTGCCTGGTCCACTATACGAACATCTTCAGAGTTCTCACAGCTTAAACGTGTTGCTGCGGTCAAATTCATGTAAACTCATTTAGAGGAGGACTTCGACTAAAAACATCAGATATATTCAAAAGCTCTTCTGTGACGTGACCTGGGAGGGTTAAATAATGACCTACAGTGAAATTTAGCTGTAAACTGACAGTCGTGTCGTTTTATAGATTAAAAGACATGTCTACACAGTGAGTTTGATCTTTCAGAAATCTCTGGCTGGAAACTTTAACATTTCAACACCGTTCATTTGTATTTTTTTTATTTTTTTTTTGTTGTTGTTTTGTTTTTTCTAGCAAAAGGTGTTGGGAATAACCTGTGAAGTTGCTGAGAGCCCATCTGCATGGAGCTGATGAGGATAAACAGCCAGAGATGAGGAGCAACAGGCCAGCAGAGGCTGCATATGGACAGTAGATCAGGTTTTTTTTTTTTTTTCTTTTGCTCTGATACCTCCAGGCTTTTCCCATCTTTCTCCTCTAACCCTCATATGCATCTTCACTTTATGGTTTTAGGAAGTTGGAGTGCTTTGGGTCTGTGTGTGCGCGCGCGCGCGTGTGTGTGTGTGTGTGTGTGTGTGTGTGTGTGTGTGTGTGTGTGTGTGTGTGTGTGTGTGTGTGTGTGTGTGTGTGTGTGTATCCATTTACCTTTCCCTGCGGAGGAAGACAGGAATAAGAAGAAGAGGAGGAGAAAGAAGAGAGGCTCTTAGTCTGTCCGTCAGGCTATTTCTGACTGCTGCCATTTCTCTGATTAGATTATGGAGAAACAGAAACCTGGCCCCTCCATCGTCCTATAACCTCCCTCTATCTCCCCTCGTTTTGCCTTCTGCTGCCTCTCTCTTCCCCTGCATCCTTCTTTTCCTCCCTTCTCTGCTGTCCATCTGTCTGTCTCTGCCTATCCGCCTCCTCCTCCTCCTCCTGCTGGATGAGTTAAACGTGTAAGGAGGATGCAGAAGCAGAGGATGGAGCATCAGCTCAGCGGCGTTACAGCCCCCCGTCCCACCCTCAGATCTGTGCGCTTTCCCTCCACTTCCTGGATAAGGCCGCGATGGTCTGCGTTGGAGTAGCCTCACAGAGGTGCAGCAGCCAGGTGGAGGTGCTGAATGATGAACGACTACTAGCGGCTCTCCCATTATCATATCTGTCTCCGCTCTTAACGGAGCATTTTCATCCATGTCCCTCCGCGCTCCGCTCCTCTCTCGTTCTCCCTGCCTCCCTCCGGCTCTCACTGTGCTCCCCCAGGAAGGCGATCGATTCCCCCCTCCATTATACCTCTCAGCTCTCGCTCTAAAGATGCGCCTCATTCATGCAGCCTGCAGAGCGCCGCAGTTTATCACCGAGCAGCAGTCCCTTTGGACGCACATGTTGCTTAAAAATCTCGACCCCCCCCCCCGTTCTAGAGACTGGATTTATTTCTGCTCTGTTATGATGACTGGGAAAACCCGCATAAAAGACACATTTTCATAAAAAAAAGAAGAAGAGAGAGAGGGTGGGTGGGTTGGTTGCTACACACCCGCCCGTCCTCCCCTTTTCTTTTAAAGAAAAGGAACAAATCCATTCTGCCTAATTCGAACCTTGCACAGGGACAGCTCGCGTGGCAGATTGCAGCCTAATTAGTTTAGAGGGAATTTAATTCAATTAACTTTCCACAGCTCCGCGCGCCCCGCCGCTGGGCTGCTTTCAGAGCGCGAGGCCAGAGCTCCAGATCTAATTAGCGTGTTTGGAGAAGCTCTCCTGCGCGCGGCCGTGCCTCGCTCCTCCAGCTGTGCTGCTGCTCCACTGCGCGTGCGTGTATGCGTGTGTGTGTGTGTGTGTGTGTGTGTGTGTGTGTGTGTGTGTGTGTGTGTGTGTGTGTGTGTGTGTGTGTGTGTGTGTGTGACACCGTGGTCTCCCGGGAGATGTTTTGCTTTTTCTTCTTTATCCCAAAAAGCTTCTTTTTTAAGTAACATGCCGGTGTCCATTAGGGTAATACAGGTCCGGTGCCGCAGGAGAGATGGACGCAGCATGTTGAATAACCGCAGCTGCTCTGCGTCATGTTCCGTCTGATGGATGCGTGTCCAACTCAACTTAAGAGCGGACTCGCACTCCCACCCACGTACACACGGAGATGAGTGTAATCTGATGGGCTAAAACGTGCATCTGGTTGCGGAAAAATAATTATTCTGGTTCCGATTTCTGTACAGGCCAACTGGCTTACTGATAAATCCCGGGAATTACATTTGTTGTACTTTTCCCGATTTCGTCGTTTCGTAGCCGTCTGCCGCAAGACATTTTTGTACCGAGCATGTCTAAATTTTTAACTACCAAGTGGTCGTTTCGTACCTGCTTCAATCCGATTTGCAGCAATTTCATGCTGTTAGGCGATGTGCTTACATGACTAATATGTTGTTTTGATTGGGGGCCATAATCTGTCATATTCTGTTTCATAAAAGTCAACTGGGAAGGAGAGGAGAACATGCAAATTGGGTGTGGTTGGTTTAAAGACTCTTTAGAAAATGCAACTAAATCAAAATGTATATCTGATTTGGTAAATGTGACTATTTAATTCGTGAAAATAATTAATTATGCAATGGTTAAAGTACATGTGTATGAAACTGTTTACAGACGAAACGAGACATTTGTTACAAAATGGCAAAGCGTGGGTACGAAACTCAAAAATATGTGAACTACCATATATATATATATATATATATATATATATATATATATATATATATATATATATATCTCCACCCCCGTCCTTTTTTTATATGTGTTTTTAGCGAGA
>NW_015112703.1:69222-72397 GCF_001443285.1 Poecilia latipinna | reverse complement strand
TGTGTGTAAAAAACACAAAAATATGTGAATTAACATATATATATATATATATATATATATATATATATATATATATATATATATATATATGGCCACCTGCGCCTTTATTATGAATGTTTTAATGGCGAGTTATATTTCTTTTCGTGCATATAAAACCATAACACGGATGGACTTGCGGCTTGGTCTGTGATGGCTGCGGATCAGTTTGCCATCACCTCATCGTACCTCAGTTCGTTTTTTATTTTCTCTCCTAATTCCATCTCGTACCTATATATTTGAAACATCGCACATCCCTGATGTATTTTCATAACAAGTGGAGAGAGATAAATACATCGAATGCTTGAACTTCATGCATTTCAATTTCATTGCGTCTATTTGCAGTCGACTGATACGTCCTGCAAGCATATACAAATATTTATTGGAGAAATATAGCCATATTCCCTGACAGCAAATTATGAGTACACTATAGAAAAACGACCTTAAATAAACTGTTGTGAAAGTGGGTGCGAAATGTCCCGCTGCAAGGGCCTCCGTTACCTACCAGGAAAATTTGGAAATTAAACAAATGAATCTACAAAGTACGAAATGGCGAGGGCTCGAAATGCCCTACACCCGTCTGCGACGCTAAGGCTCTTCAGAAATATATTGAAATATATTGAATACAAATTTAATCAGACTAGTCAAAAAAAATCGAGTGGTTTATTTTATAGTTGTTTTAGATGAGTGGGGGGGGGGGGGATAACCAAGACGCGGTTCCCTCCGTCTCTAACCCGCGTGGATGTCATGGTAATTGGGGGGCCTGATATGCGGGGACATGCAGGCGGTACCGCTGGGACCTCCGGGGCCCTTCAGCCTTCTCCTCCTCGTCTGTCATCCATCATTGAGCAAATCAAATGCGCGCCGCCAGCCTCTGCTGTCGCTGGAAAAAAAAAAAAAAAAAAGAGAGAGAGAGAGAGAAAAAGACGCAGGCCGATGTTAACGGCGGGATCTGCGAGCTCTGAATTTATTTTATGCGCAATCAAATCCACCTCTGGAGGGAAGAGGGTCTTCAACAGGGGCGATGACACGACACATTTTAGTCACACTGCAGACAGTCAGCAGAGCAGCAGGAGAGCAGGTTTCAGAGTCCTGAGAAAAATGAACCAAAACGACTGTTTCCAAATAAGCCAAATAAAAGAGAGAGATGTATTTACTGTTATTAATATCGAATGAAATGCAAAAGAAAACATCAAATCCTTTCTAAATATGGAATGAATATAAGATGATGGAAACAGTCAACCGCGCGTATTTACGCATGGAGAAACTTCACTGTTCGAATATATAATTCTTCTTATTTCAGCTGTAAATGTTGTAAAACTAAAAACTCAGCTGTGGAAAAATTAAAGTTCGTTTTTGTTCTTAATGGCCCAAATTTATCTGGTCATGCTAATTAACTTATGTTAGAAGATAGTAACAACGCAACCAATGTATAATCTATTCCGAAACAGCAAAGGCTAATGGGAAATTAATTTGCAGCTTAATTTTAGATGAGTGCAGAGGAGGAAGGTCTACACCGTGAGCTTGTCTAAATATTTAAATAAAGTCATGTGCGTCCTCTTTATTTTTTATTTTTTTGTTATTATTTAATTACTCTTTCTAATAATTCTCCATCATGGCGATCTCTTGCGCTGCTTGTCTAACAAACTCCACAACAACAAGCTTAATATCCAGAATCAATAATGCCCCGATGTTTGAAGCAGGAAAAACTGCTTTGGGCTGATGGGAGATGTTTTTGTCGGATTTTTTTTTTTTTTTTTTTTTGTGATGGATGGAGCTGGCAGCCTTCCTCCCTGACTGACAGCTTCACTCGTATTTTCAGGGCGGGGACACGAACCGGGACGGGCCTCCCGCATGGCTTTGTCTCATCCCTCATTTAGCCTTTATCTGCTCGTCTCTGTCCCTTTTCTACCTCTACGCGT
The DNA here is from genome assembly GCF_001443285.1 of Poecilia latipinna. Lineage (NCBI taxonomy): Eukaryota > Metazoa > Chordata > Actinopteri > Cyprinodontiformes > Poeciliidae > Poecilia > Poecilia latipinna. The sequence goes on along the minus strand of NW_015112703.1, from coordinate 70,439 downwards.
CTTCATCAGGAGCGCGCAGCCATCCATCATGCAGAAGATCTGCCCCAAAGTCGGATGGAAGACCATCCCAAACCATTATAGGTTAGGAGAGTCGGTAAACGCTCAGGACATATTTGCGTCCAAAAAATTAGAGAGGAGCCATTTGTTATTTGTCGTAGTTAATAATATATTAAATGCTCTAAGCAGTTTAATCAGTGCCACCGCTGTCCAATCATAAATGCTGTCATTTTAATAATATGGTCTCTGAATCTATTAGAGACAACCTGCACGTTCCCGTCCTCCACACTGTTTTCCCTAATGACCAGCGGGGCTATAATCCCTAAAGTCAGGGTTCCTCTCTCAGGGTCCCTCAGGAGTCTCTAGGGGACCATTGTGTCGCCCCGTGTTGACTCAGACGCAATGAATGCCAAAGCTCTCCGTTACTGTTTCCGTCCCATCGGCCCCATGAATGTAAAAGTCCAAAGTTAAAACCTCAGCGGAGGAAGCCCCCACCCCCCCCTCCCACCCCTGACTGCGCTGCGTGGAGCACTATGGGGCGGATTAGTGGCCTGGAAGGGACCGGTTCCTCCTTTTGAAGGGATTAGTTTAAATGCTTGAAAGCGGGAGAGCTTGATTCGCTCCTGGATCTGGATGCTCTCTTTTTTTGGGGGGGGAGGGGGGATGTGGAGACGAGTCTAACTTTGAAACAGTTTAAATTTCTCGGTAAATTCACCTCTGAACCCTGCAGACGGAGACGGAGAAGCGCAACAGACGGCTGGGGGCCTGGATGGAAGAATGAAATCTCATTTGTTGAAATGCGTGCATATCAGTAGCTGTTTGTAGGATTTCCAACGGCCTCTTCGTACTGCTCCACTAAATATTTTATTTATCTATTTTTTCTAAAAGTAAAAGGGGCTGGGATTAAATTCTGAATTACAATGATTATGTGTTGGAATTACACTCATAATCATCTTCATAAATCTGCAATGCAATGCAGGGATCCTGAAATGTAAATCTGCAGACAAAGCTGGCCAAAGGTTATATAAGCAAAATTTAATTTTGGACCCGATTCTAGTTAAGCCCACCACCAACCACCACAGCAGCACTGAGTTCCCATTCTTATCGCTCTTGCTTATGTATGCTTTTTTTTTCTTTTCTTTTTTTTTGGGGGGGGGGGGGGGGTTTTTAAAAAGTTTTTTTGGTTTTTTTTTTTTTTTTTTTTTTGATTTTTTTAAATT
>NW_015112703.1:62721-65875 GCF_001443285.1 Poecilia latipinna | reverse complement strand
TTTTTTGCCCTCTTTGTTTTGTTTTTTTTTTTTTTTTTTTTTTTTTTTTTGGGGGGGGGGGGGGATTTTTAAAAACGTTTTTGTAGTTGATTTTACTTTTTATTTGTAGCTTTTTCAAATTTGCTTAGCATTTCAACATTTTTTATTATTATTTTCTTTTAAACAATTAATTTATTTATCCAGTGTCCTACATTACACAGCTACATCCCCAGAGAGAAAAAAAAAGTCTTATTAGCTGGCTCACTTACATACAGTTACATACATACAGTGTGTTCTCTGCTCAGACATAGACAACAGAAATGATTAAATCATGTTTGAATTATGACTCTGTTAACACAACTCTGACTGCATTAGTCAACATAATCCCAGAGAGAGCCCAGATTTCCCCAAGCCTGCAGTTAGACGTCTTAAAAAATAACATAACCCCCCCCCCCCCATCAGGATCAAATCAAGAATATGAAACTTTATTAAAATGAGGGGGGATTTTCAAACTGTTGAGCATCACATATTAATATCAACACTGACGCGCTTCGAATTTTCTCCGAGTGTAAGATTTCATACATTTAATCAAAACAGGAGTGTGGCATCCCTCTAGGCTTTGTTGTAGGATCACTGTTGTTTAGGCTCTGGCCACCAACCGCAATGCCAGATGCACGCTGACGACGCTGCGCTGTGAGCACCAAAAACTGCACCGGTAACATGTGTAAATTAGTTAATTTCCCATCCATCTCCACGTCTGTGTCCAGAAACCATTGGCATTGACTCCAGTGTTCAACTGAAATTGGGAAAGGTGGGAACGAGTACAATTCAAATGTGTAGGTAACATGTTTGCCTATCAACTTCGCTTCCAGCATCACGTTAAAAAAAAAAGAACATAATGAAATGCAATTTTTTGGCAAGCTTCAGATTCATTAGAAACAATTTAACTTTTAGACCAGCACATTTGTAATTCGATGTTTTAGGTTAGTAGATCATTGTTTATCTTTCCAATGTATAAGCAGACATTTCATGAGCATTTCATGTAAACAATAGAGCTGAGTCTGCTTTTTTTTTTTTTTTTCCAAGCAAGGTGCAAACTCTATCCTTGTGCAGGAAATGTTTAACCAAGGCTGGTCAAAGATTTTGTGGGGCCTTAAGCAAAACTAGAGTTGGGTGCCCCCCATTTGTCACCCAACTCTAGTTGGGTGACAAATGGGGGGACAACTCTAGTTGGGTGACAAACTAGAGTTGGGTGACAAACTAGAGTTGAGTTTTTTTTTCACTGTTACCTACAACAGTTACAGTTGTAGGTAACTTGTCACCCAACCAGCCACCAAAGCACCACCAATGTACATCACAACGTGTCCAAGATTAACCGTTTGTGTCTTCTGCATATGATAACCTCAAATTCCACAATTTGATTAATAGCCAACAATGAAATGATTTAAATAAATTGAGTGCATCACTAAAGCTGTTTGCTTCACCCCTTCAAATATTCCCTTTATGTTATTAAATAAATGGCAACAAATAAATTCGTTTCAGGATTATTCATTTGTTTAGCCAGTCACATCCAAAGCACTACTTCAGAGTATAATCAGTCGTATTTTGAAGGAGGGGGAAAATTTAATGAAGTTTACAATCACACATATAAAATACTGACTGAATAAGTTGCAGACTGTGTGTATGAAATGTTGCTCAAGCGCATTTATGACGAGCAGACATTGTTAACTTAATCAGATAATTAATTGCATGTTATTAATATTGCAATCCTATACATATATCTCTCTATTTGATTACTACTGGTAATTTGTCAGTTTTCTAAACTCAAAGTAAACTTACGTTTTTTTTTACTTTTTATTATGTTTTTGCTTTAAATTTGCTGTCCACAAACCACTGAAGCAAATTGAAAAGTAGTATGTTCTCCACCTATGTAACTAGCAAACTCTTAAGTTTTGACGTCTTATCTCTGTGAGATGTAGCTCCCACTGCTGGCCTGGAGGTCCTTAGCAGCAGCTCAGTTTGATTATATCTTGGCTCAACACAGTTTTCACTTTAGATTATGATTTTTCTCTTAGTAAAAAATAACAATATATAAACTTATTTTTATGTACAAGAAGTTGACTCTTTTTTTTTTCATTTTTTTTTTTTTTTTTTTTGCTCCACTCTGCAGTATAGACTGAGTACCGGGAGCCTCCCATGCTTCATTCATCCTCCGACTCTCACCAACCACGCAACAACTGCTGTAAACAGATCTTATTATTACTAAAGTGAACACAGAGTGGTGGGTTAATGCCATTAAGGAGCATCATCATGCAGCCTCTGGTCAAGCAGAGATAAGAGTGCGCACTTTTGAGCCTTTATTATGACATTTTCCGCGCGGGCACGCAGGCCAAACTCAATTAATTCCTCCCGTACGAACACAACGTAATTTTGGTTTGTGGATCATATTATTCGGTGAAATTTACCCTCCATAATAAAAAGCCTGTTAATTTCACCAAGGGCACACATAAAGCAGGGAGCAGCGGAGTAAAAACCAAAGCATCTGTACATGTTTGAGAAGCTTTGCGCTCTCGCAATGCCTCCCGGTTTCGGAGCCTCTGTGTCACGGAGGGGCCGCGTGGGATATGACTTATCACATTGTATGACACCGTACAATAAACTTAAACCAATTTATGAAGCGTCAATGCGTTTATGGTTAGCCCGACGCGTCGCGTCGCGCCGCGCCGCGCTCGCTCGTCTCCGTAGCCGCTGAATCCCCCCCACCCCACACACACACACCTCTCCGGTCCGATACATCAAACTGACGCGCACTCTGGTGACATGTCGGTAAAAAGTGATCGGAATCAAATCAGAGCTTTTAATCTCGCCAATCACCGTCACATCTGGACGTTTTCCCTCACATAAAGACTCGGGTGGAGGAGCTGCGGCTGCTCCTGCGCATCAGTTGGAGACGCAGAGGAACTGTCCAGCTTTTTGAGAATCACGGGGCCTTGCTGTCTTAAAGGAATTATGCGCATAGGGAAAATAATTATTATAGTCATATTAAAAAAATAAAAAGAAAAGAAAAGAAAAAGATTGTAACTGGAACGATTATGACCGAAGTATAAAATTAAAAAAAAAAAAATTATATTTTTATAAATAAAATTATATATAAAAATATATTTATATATTAATA
>NW_015112703.1:45460-59528 GCF_001443285.1 Poecilia latipinna | reverse complement strand
AGTATATGGAGAGATATTGAGAGAAAAATAAAAAAAAAAAAAAAATATATATATATATATATATATATATATATATATATATATATATATATATATTTATATTTATGCTAAGTTTCTCCCGATGGACAACAAATGGGAGAAAAGGCCTCAAGAATAGTTTATGATGTCTAAAACGTCAAGAAAAAACAACCTTTTTTAAATTCCTAAGATCATTTTAGCAACATAATTTTAATTTTTTTTTTATGAAATTCTCATGGAGATATTCATATATCAGTGTCTCGATGCAACAGTCCTTAGGCTTCCAGCTATAGGATTTACTACAAATTGTAAATGAACTGAATTGAATTTGACTAAATTCCATTATAACTTGGATCGAATTGGGATACATCTAACTGAATTTAAATCTTACCGTATGGTTAGATGACATTGAGTTGATTTAATATATATTTCCCAGAAATGAGTCGAACCTGTTTGTCTTTATAAAATGAACTGAGATTATGCTACACGGATAAACTGAAATGAACTGGTTATTTATTACACGCTAAATTAACGCGATTTAATGGGAACGTGAGAATGATGGTTAATTCTCGTCACATCTGGGCTGAGCTGGAAAAGTTAACTCCAGCAGAATGAGCTAGATACGTCCGATAAAGGAAGCAGGGGCTTTGTAAGCGATTTGATCGGGGGGTGGGGGGGAAATCAGTTTTTTGTAGAACGGTGGTTTAACTAACGCCGTGGACCGCGTGGGCGGTGCAGTGATCTTTGGTGGGATGGGGAAGAGGAGGTGGAGGGGCAGTCCGTTTCCACGCTCACTCACTGGTGGCATTGTCATGGAAACAAGACCACCGCTTCGCTATTGTCTCGCGCCCTACCGAGTTTATTATAAGCACCGCGCGAGCCGCAGCGCGCCGTCAAACGGAGCGCAGCGCGGAGAGGAGACGAGAGCTGAAGACACGCACAGACAGAGGAAGTGAAGGAGGAGAGAGAGGGAGAGAGAGAGAGAGACAGAGCAAAGAAAACATCTGGATTACCTAAGGGAACCCTTCCACACAGAGATATACAAACTAAAAGAGTTTGAGGGAGGGAAAGTTCGGAGATTCTGGATAGAAAAGCCCAAGTCCGACACGCCGTTACCGCCGAGAAACGAGCAGCAGCTGCGTGAAAGCCGCGGACCGGTGTCTGCACCGGCTCTCCTCCATGTATAAGATGGATTACTCCTACCTGAACTCCTACGACTCCTGCATGGCGGCCATGGAAGCGTCGGCCTACGCGGACTTCAGCTCCTGCAGCCAGGCCAGCTCCTTCCAGTATAACCCGATCCGGAGCGGGCCGTTCTCCAACCCGGGCTGCACGCCGCTGAGCACGGCCAGCTGCACGCTGGGAGCCCTGCGGGAGCACCAGCCCACACCGTACTCCTCCGGTAGGAAACGGCTGCTTTGCTCTGCTCTGAAGCCTTATTAGTCAAGAGGGACAAGTTAGAAAGCTGCAACTATTTTAAATATTCACTTGATTTGAACAATGTCAAAAAATCAAAAAATAAATGCTATTTTTAAGAACTCAAGAACTGGACTTCCTCAACTATAACACAAATGATAACTGTATTTTAATTGAATATAACCAATTATTCCGTTCTCAGCACGAGATTTGCAAGAACAACGAGGCAATACGAATATTATTTCATCTGTTTTGGACTGTTTATTATTATTATTGTTAATAACAACAATTATATTGTTAATAATATGCCTAATTTAGGCATTAGGCATAAACTAAAATTACAGCATTTTGCACTGTATCTGAATGAATATCAGTTGCATTTTTACATTAAATACTATAACCTCTTAAATATTTATAAATCGGTATGTTAATTCTCAAATCTCAATGGACATTTGCTGAATTAAAAAAAACAAGTTGATAAACATATGCAGTAATGTAAGTATTTTCCCGAATAAAAAGGAAAATTATTTTTCAATATAGAAAAAATATATATATTTTTGAATATTTAATTAAATTTTTATTAATTAAAAATATCCGGATTCAGAGCGACCCTGCCTTTTTACGCACCGTCTTCCCTCGCGCATTGAAATTCCGATCATACGCAAATTGTGTTTGCTTTATTAAAAAAAAACAAAAAAAAAACGAACCAATTCTTACTCCCTTTCAGTCCCCTACAAGTTCTTCTCGGACCCTTCTGGACTGAACGAGAAGAGGAAGCAGCGGCGCATCCGGACCACCTTCACCAGCTCCCAGCTAAAGGAGCTGGAGCGAGTCTTCGCCGAGACGCACTACCCGGACATCTACACCCGAGAGGAGCTGGCGCTGAAAATAGATCTGACCGAGGCCCGGGTCCAGGTGCGGGAAACAGGCTTTTCTATGTGTTCTTCTGCATGGTGCACCTCCAGAAAGTTCCTTAAATAGTTGGGTTATTGGGGCCTCTAATGATTATTGGAGGTGAGACGCAAACATTATTACTAAAATTGAGGAGTTTTATGATAATTAAACAAAAGTTGTGCACCTCACTAAAACTTTATCTTCTTGGTTTCATATTAATAAATATTTTTTTATGCATAAATGCGTGCGGATGGAGGGTTGGCCTCTCCTCCTCCTCACTTGGTGGCTGCTATTGCATGTCCACTTGCTTCCTTCGGTCCCTCCTAAAGGTTCCTGTGTGTGTGTGTGTGTGTGTGTGTGTGTGTGTGTGTGTCTGTGTCTACAGGTGTGGTTCCAGAACAGGCGTGCCAAGTTCCGCAAGCAGGAGCGGGCAGCCAATGCCAAGGCCAACAGCTCTGGTGGCAACACGGGCAGCAACAGCAGCAGCAGCTCTGGGGGGAAGAAAGGTGGAGAAACAAGATCTTCGTCAGATGACGACGAGTCCAAGGAGTCCACCTGCAGCCCCACACCCGACAGCACCGCTTCCCTGCCCGGCTCGGCCAACGGGAACCTGGGGAGCCCCGCCAGCCTGAGCCCCAGCCCGGCCCCCACCAACAGCGGCTACACCAACGCCTCCAGCTCCCCGGTCCTCCAGGGTCTGAAGCCCCCCAGCTGGTCCAGCCTGGGGCCGTCCAACCCGGCTGTGGCCCAGCCGGCTGCTCAGACTCAGGAGATTCTGAAGGCCTGGCAGCCGGCGGACAGTATGACCGGGCCTTTCGCTGGAGTCCTGTCGTCCTTCCACAGAAAACCCAATCCTGCCATCAAGACGAATCTGTTCTGAGGAAAAAAAAAAAAAGAAAAGAAAAAAAAATAGGGGGAGAAGACGAGGACCAATCAGGAACAGATAAGAGCTTCAAACTTTTTTTTTTTCTTTTTAGTGGAGAAACAAAAGATGCCCACCAAGTTCTAGTCGGAGGCCAGAGAATACCAAGTCTGGTAGTCAAGGCGTGTTATGAAGCTGTACAGAATCAACCTGGGTGTGGACAGATTCCCAAGACTTTCTCTATTTAATGACATTGAACTCTGCAGGCATTCAAGCGGTCTCCTGAACGCCTCCTTGCATCTTCTCTGTTTTTGTTGCATACTCACATTCCCACACTCTGCAGCAGCTCTGATGAAGTATGGAGGTCAGGTACGACCTAAAAGCAGAAATCCAAACATCACCCATCTTTGCTGAGGAAACAAAGCAAACCTTTACCCTCAAGCACAACTAGATACACAGACTTTTTTTTTTTTTTTTTAAATGGCCCCAAATCTCTCTTTGCCAAGCGGAGCGGGGGTGCCTCAAAATCCAATTAGAGCTGGTGGGTTCAGACCAGACGCCTCCCCAGATCAGCTCATTCCCCCGTCCATGTGCGGCGCATCGAGTCCGGACGTCTCAGAAAACAGTTGCCACTTTGGTGAATCTCAAAAGGGGGCAGGTTTTTGAGTCAAACTTGTAGTTTAAGCGTGCAAATTTATGGGTCTGACTGCATAATTGATCTGTTCTGCTGATGGTAAAGCAATGCAATCGGTCCCTTACTTAAGACTGAAGAGGTTGCTTCTCCTTCCCTCCACCTGCTTCAATCAACTTTTCAGACCAAACCGGAATTACTTGTTCTAAAGCCTCATTAAATGTCCCGTTTTGTCCCTTAATGCCTCAGTTTTGGGCTTTTTCATGCATTCCTCAGAATGAAAAAAAAAAAACAAACAAACATGTATTTATTAATATTTTTCACACATCTTTGAGTGGCTGTAAATTCTGTAGATAGTAATATAAATATTAGATAGTTGTCCCACCTTTTTTTTTCACTGCAGAGCATCTGTCTCACAGGAACATGTGAAGCTCTGTCGAATGAGAAGTTACAGCACTACTCTGAATATTCTAATAAATCTACATTATGAAGGCACTACCTGACATATCTCATGATCTGGTTTCTTGTTTGTGACAAAATAAGGTGTTACAACATTGTATTAGACCGAATCTCCTGAAATTGAAAACACGTACTGTAAAACAGACGAGAAAACAAAAAAAAAAAACAGTAACCCTGTGACAAAAAGGAAAACTATTAGAGTTTTATTGAAAAAAACAACAAAAAAAAAACAGGGATGAACAATTTACATTAACTTAATACGACCAAAACACAAGGCTACATATAACTGGAGTGTACGAGGAAAAAAATAACACGGGTAAGTTTCCATTTCACACACGCGCGCGCACACACACACACAAACACAAACATGAAACACATCTCTGAGAACACTGAAAGGATTAGACACATTTAAATGACATTTTTGCTTTGTGGTTTGGCTGTTTGAAATATGTGGGCGGCGAAGAACACAACGAACTGGGAAACTTTTCTTACAGACAAATGACTGCTTTCTACATCAGAGGACTCGTTTAAAGTTTTCCTTCAAACATTCTTTCACTCTAAGCTGTTAATAAATAGCATAGTGTGATTCTATAAAAAATAGTGTAGCGCGTTACTTAAAACTAAAGAGGTCAAAGGAAAACCGCTGGCTAACGTGTAAAAACTTATTTCAAGGATTAGCGTCTATAGAGGCCGTTTCAGCGAGAAACAGCACCACCTGCTGGGCAAACTAGGGAGCACAAGTATGTGCAATGTGTTCGAGGGGAACAATTCCCACGAGAACAAAATGTGGCCCTAAAATACAGAGACATCTGAGATTGTGAGAATGAAACCATATAACCAGCTCTTAACCGTAGGACGACACAATCAGCAGGGTGATGGTTTATTAAATCTGTTCCTGTAATTACACTCGGCTGTGTTAACCAACTCCCTGAACGCTGTGGCATTTCAAACATGAAATTAAACAAATAAAAATCTAACACTAATGACACAAATGCAGGCTCAGAAAATTGAGGCTTAAATAAAAGATGTAATATTCAGTCTCATGAGAGCTCGGTGCAGCACTCATGACTTGAAATGCATAGCCTTGCTCACTTTTACAGGGATTGTTCAGAACTTGCATATCAGCGCCTGTGGGTAAATAAAACATTTACGCCATAAGGAACTTCTTTCCAGTATTGTCAAAATGACGGCGTCAGTCGTGCAAGAACGGTATGACAAAAATGCTGCATCAAGGTGAAAATACACAGTTCCAGCTTTAAATGGATCAATTTGGTTAGCTGAAAATTCCCTTTATAATAAAAAATAAACATATAAATACATGCAACGACACTCACTACTGGCCACAAACCAAATAAACTGCAGCCCAGACATCATTACAATATACATGATCTGATGTGAAAAAGTTAGCTCAGATCGATCAAAATTCACCTAGCTAGCTTCCTTTCTGCCGCTGCACGCCGTTCGTCCACGTCACAGAACCTTCAAACGCTCATCCAACTGTGATTTCCAAAAATTAGGCTTTGAAATTCTCAAATGTGCCCAATTTGAACGAATCCTCATAAAGAATCCAGTTCTCAAACAAAACAAAAAAAGAAAAAGAAATGTGCTTTAAATATCTTGCAGCTGCAGGCCAGATCTGATGTCACAACACAGATTGCACCTCCCCACGCATCAGTTTTACCTTTGTAACTCTGTAAAAAAAAAAAAAACATTGCATTTCCAGCAAGGGTTTCGGTAGTGATGCTCCGAGGACTGAAATGATTAAATAAGGCCATGTCTATAACAACAACAACACTCATACAGTACAAATGAAAGAGGACGTTGGGTCAGCAAATGTTATCGAAAGTACAAATGGAGTGCAATTTTCTCTCAGAAGGCACTGACTGGCATCAGTTAGCAGGTTCCAGCTCGGATCGGGTCGGTTCGGCTGAGAGCCGCCCTCTTGGGAGCCGGTGTGGCCCCACGCCGGTTTGGACGGGTCAAAGTCCAGTCTGCAGCAGCTCATTTCTGCTGCTGCTGCTGCTGTCTGAGGCTCTCCAGCAGGATCTGCTTGTGAGCGGGATCCAGCACCCCGGCCTCCTCCAGGTCCTCCTCAGTGATGTCACTGGAAACAGAGAAAATGACGAGTGGAAAATCTTAAGCTGCTCCTTTTTGGGGGCACTTACACACAAAAACATAGGACTGAGTGCACAATTTTCAATATGTAGTGGTGTTTGGTTAATCCATATAAGATATATAAAAAAAAAAAAACAAACAAACAAAAAACAAGGTGAATAAAATTAGGATGAAACAAGTAAAAGGGAAACATGTTTTCATAACCGTCAATGAGGTTCCGGCTGGATATTTGACAGAATCAGTAGAACTAAATTAAATTAGTTTTCTCAAACAGACCCCTTGTTCAATAAATTTCCAATAAAGTTAAAACTTTGCTTTAGCCAATTGAAAACCAGTTCTGATCGTTGTCCTTCTGGAACAAACGACTGTGTCCAAGTTTCAGATGAGAAGCTGAATAATTTGGAGGCGGTGCTTCATTTCCTGTTTCCACACGTTTTGCGACAGAGCAAGTGAAAATCCCAGAGCATTATGAATCCACCGCCATGCTTAACAAGTAACGCAGGTCTGAAAGCTTTATCTTTACCTCTCCAAACATTCATCTAGCATTTTTTTTTCACCCCCAAACAGATAAACATTTGTATCGTTTGATCATAACACATCGACGGTTTGGATTTTGAGCCAGTTGGTTCAGCAGCTTCCAGTTCATAAAAGCCTTGAGCATAAACATCCCAACCAGCTTCGATTCATCACTGGGTTTGAGTCAGAATGTTAAAGATTAAAAACAGAGATTAAAATAAACACAACTGCTTCTGGTAATCAGAATAGCTAAATGTTCAACCAGAAGTTTGCTGATGTCTACAAACCAGTTGAGGTCCCAGTGCAAACCTGCTGAAAGACATTTATCCAAATATCAGTAGAGGTGCACGTGTATGTTTGAACATTGAGCATCAAAATTACTGCACATGCTTGGAAAATCTTAGACTAAAGTTGCACATCGTTTGGTTAAATCACCCCTAAAATACACAAAATGTATCATTAAAAGCCAAACATTAATATGACATTTATAGCTTTCCGCTTTTCAAATCATTCATTCGCAGTTATGACATGAACGTGTAATGTATTTTTGTTATAATTGTGACCAGTAAAAAAATATGTGAAGATTAAAAGATAAAATACGTGGAGCTTGTCTTTAAGGGGCTTTCCCTGCAAACTAAGTGGTCACTTGCTGCCCGGGGTCTTTCGCTCCAGTCCGCCACAGCATCAACACAAACCCAGGCGGTGTGTGTTTGTGATGATGGCTACCTGAGGAACTCCAGATCGTCCCAGCCGTTGTGCAGGAGCCCCTGCTCGTATCTCTCCAGGCCCAGTCTCTGCAGCCACTCCCCCACCGACGACTCTCCCACAGACAAAGATGAGCTGCTGCTGCCCCACAGTGCCTGGACAGGAGAAATGCAGCATCAGCGAATCACATCCGACGACAACAACAACTATTTCTTGCTTCTTTTTTAAGGCTGGATGTGAATTAGTGACACACAAACACTGCTTTTGAAAAACATTCTTATTTGAAATGCGCATCTCTAGGACACCAGTCACATCAAGAAGCAAGATTTACATCATTAAACTGCACACAGCATTTAATCATATTATCAAATACATTCATATTTGTTAATGCTATTATTGAAGAAGCATTGGGGAAAATAGTAAAACTAACAATCCTGACAATTGGGGCAGTTTTATTTTTAAACGTTAGTGAATTTATGATGACAAATTTATCACGAAAAATGATAAACGATACGACAAATGCCCACCTCCAGTTAACAATTCCTTGAAAAGTACTGAAAGTTACAACCACAAACATCCACGTATCTCGTTGGGCTTTATGTGATGAACCAACTAAACAGAACCATTGCTGAAAGACGACTGCACACAGCAAAACATGTAGAAGAAGCTGATCTGGGTGGTGGAAGCATCATGCTGTGGGGATGCCTGTCTTTGCCAGAGACAGGCAAGTCGATGAGAAGATGGGTGGAGCTAAATACATCGAGAACCTGGAGGCAAATCTGTTAGAGGCTGGAAAACACTAGTCTCACCTCCTCTGGCATGTCCTCTGCTATGCTCTCTGGGATGGGGTTCCTGGGCGGGAAGGTGCGGCAGGCATCTAGGATGCCAATGGTTGGCGCTCGAACCGGGGGTGGCGCCGAGGGAGCGCGGGGCGGTTGTCCAGGAAACTCGCTCTCGCTCAGAGTCTTTGCCATCTGCAGCACAGAGCATGACTGATCGTCCAACGCCCCGGCCGCCCCTCGCCTGAAACCGTCCCCCATGACCAGAGGCCCTGCGGGACCGGCTGGCGGGATCCTGACCTCGGCCAAGTCCGGGTAGAGCGAGCGAGGCTTGCCGAGCTGGGCCTCCGCCGCCGCCGTCTCTAGGGCTCCCTTAGGGAGAGGAGGAGGGGGGAAGTCGGGAGGCGGGCGATTCAGGGTGCTCCCGACTGTTCCTCCGATGCCTCCGCCTTGAGCGCCGGCCAGGGTGGCGCCGCCGCCGTCGTCCTCCGAGGAGCTCTCCTCACTGACTCCGCGGGCCGGGTGACCCGCCACAACAGTTCTGCGGGAGTGAGCGGGTCCGGAGGCTGCAGGAGGAGGTTTGGTTCGAGCCCCGGCCGAGGGAGGCGGGGCTTTAACGGGCGGGGCGGTCGGAGAGGTAGGAGAGGAGAGGAGCTCAGCAGCCGACGGGTGGGGAACGCCCTCCAGGATGTAGTAGGCCGGGTTGTTGAAGCTGTTTTTGCCGATCGACGACTCGCCGTCTGGCGTGTCCTGTTTGGACCTTTACAACACAGACAGAATCAAAAACATCCAACATTTTAATCTCTCCTTACGGTTCATCTGCTGCTCGGTTAGGTTTTGTGTTATGAATACGAGCGTCTCTCATGAGTTCGTACCTTGCAGCGTTTTCCTCCTTGCAGTTTTTTTCTCCCTCCTCGTTGACCTTCCCCAGCTCTCCCAGCTGTTTACGAACCACGGACTGTCTGCACCACAAACCAGTCAAAACAATTTAGCATGCAGATCCAAAAAAGGGGCCTCAGGCTGCTGACCAAGCCATTCAGAAATCAAAATATATTCTACACATCATTTTTTAAACCAAAAAATGATTAAATAACAATGTTAAAAAAAACATATAGTCAAATGTTTAAACTTCAGTCATTGAGCTGTTGACTCCCTGGATTTGTTTCCTCTCTCGTCATAAATCCTCAACTCTGATTGGCTGATAATCAGTTTGAAACTCCTCAGCACAGAAACTGTCTTCATTCTTGCAGGATGGCATGTTGTGTAAAACTGCAATTATCAACTAAAAGATCTACTTTAAAAATTACAAGAATGTCCAACTACTAACATTAAAAAGCAGGTGATAGGAGTACAGGTTATTTCACAACTGTTGAAGGGTCCACAACCCTTGCATGCATGAGGCATTAAGTCCATCATGCATCTCAACTTTGACGGCATCTGTAAACCCAATGAAATCTGTAGGACTAAACGGTTTATTTGCAGAGTGGTAAACATTTCACAGTTCAGTCTCTATTTGTGACGCTGTTCCTTTCCTGTCAAAATGCTTCAAAACAGGACGGACACGTTGTTTCCAGGTTGCTATTGCTAATAACCGGCAGCCTGGTCACTGAGCTCAACAATTCCTGTCGGTTTCCTCGCATAGAAAACTCTCTGCTCGGGTCGTTCCCGGATCAGAGAGACGTCTGTGTGGGTTTTATGAGCTAGCCCGTGTTAGTTTCGGTATCGGTAAGCAGTGACGCTGCGCGGGAGGAAACGGCGGGTTGGGTTGTACTGACTTCACGTACTCGTGTCCCACTCTGGACATCATGGTGGATTTCCCTTTGGGTCCACTTGTCTCGTCTTGGTCCACGCTGATCCACTCTGTAACGAAAGGGTCCAATTAAACCTGACAAACAGCAAAGTCTTTGGTAAATCTAAATGAACTTTTAGAGCTCAAAAAGGTGAAATATTAGAGATTTTTATTGGCTTATATTTGATCTCCCTGCCTACATCTGCCTCTGATCCAAACACTGTTCCATTACCATACAGTCGCTCCCTGGTGCCCATCCGTTCAGCTGGGACCCTGACCCTCATGGACCCCCGGATGTTTCCCGTTTCTTCTCCTCGGTGGGACAAGTAGGTGTGGAACTGCTGGGCTGTGCTGCCAATCATCGACTTAAGGGCCAACACACACTCTCCTACCAACAAACGCACACAGACGGTCATTAGGGCTGCGACACACTCCCCTCCTCATTTGACATCGCAGAGTCCTGCTCCTACCGTAGGACTCGTATCCGTCCACCGATTTGACGGTCAGCAGCAGGTGTTGGTCCTGCAGGTACTCGATTTCCGACAGGAGCGGTTTGAGCGTGGTGAGCTGCTTGTTGGACCAGCCCACACGCAGGAAGTTCACATTGTCGCTGCTCTGGCTGTCGTTCTCGTAGCTCTTCTTGAACTCTAAAAATGCAGAGGAACGTGGAGCAGAGCGCGGGCGGACGAGGGGAACGAGGTGGGGAGGGAGAAAGAGGAGTGAGACGATTCATTTACATGTGACAACGGTGAGCATGCAGCTAATAAACGGATGCTGGCTGAGAGGAATACTGACTGTCTGAATTTAGGGAGGGGAAAGAGGGAGGGCAGGATAGGGGTGCAAAAAGAACAATGGTGAGTTTTCATAAGTTTTTTTTTTTTTTTGGGCAAAAAAAAAGCTTCTGAGCTGCAGTCCAGCGTGGAATTTAGAATCGCTGAGCGGATCCGGAAACCTCTGACTCACCTTCCAGGCAGGTGGAGTAAAACTCTATGAAGAACTTAGTCCGGCTTGCCGTCTTCACAATGGCCTCAATGCTCTCAAACTCGATGTAGGCCTGCTCCGAAGACTTTGGCAGACCTACAGAGGAAGACAGAAATGGAGACGAGAGAAGGGGGCAGAAGAGGTGAGAAAGGGTGGAAAGAGTGAGATTAAAACCACGAGAGCAGAGGCGGTGGCTGTAGGGAAACCACGGCAGACATGAAATTAGCAAGCACATGTATGGTCCTTAAACGTAACATTTTGTCATGTTATGAGAAACTTTAAGGTGTTTTATTGGAATCACATGATAAACCACAACAAGGAAGTGCAAAACTTCCCTGGTTTTTAGCATGTGCTCCAAATTTCAATCTGAAAAGTGTGGCGTGCCTTTGCATTCAGTTTCCATCCCTTTGATCCCCCCAAATGAAACTGGGAGCAACCAACTCCTTTAACGGAGTCACATGATTATTAAGTGTTAAGCAACTCGGGTGAGAGAAACTGTAAAAATCTGATGAGTCGTGCATCTAAATCCTGTTTGCAGTTCACCAAAAGTCCTAACCTCACTCTAGAATGACCCAGTCAAAGTCCAAAAGTATAAATACTTTTGCGAGGTACTGCAAAATATTAAGCCCTTGGCTCTGCTGACGGATGTGATTTTAAGCATTTACCTTTCTTGGAGACAAACTGAGATGTCACTCCAACCTCAAATGTACCAAACACCGGGGAATGGTCACTGGTCACAATATCGTCCGTACAGCCTGGAAAACGGCCACAGTTAGCATTCAAAATGCACCCAAAAGCATTTTCAAGCCCAGAACCCATTTTACCATCTTCTATCTGTCTCACCATAGGAGTTGCAAACAATGTGCGTTTCTGGATAGGACTTCCAGAGGATCCGGTCGCACCACGACGGCACGTTGGTCCTCATCTACAGAACAACACAGAAGCTGACTTCTCCTTCGGACTCTCAGAAAGAGGAAACGTAGATCGGTGCAGGTCAGAGGGAGGCTGTGATGTTTTAAATCCTGAACTCACCCCCGTAGCTTTCTGCTTCTGCCACACGTACGTGTCCCTGGAGCCTCGCTCGTAACGGTAGGTGGGGGGGAACGAGATCTCTTCCTCGGCTGCACACAAAATGAAAAAGGATTATTTTTCTGTAAACGTAAAAAAAAAAAAAAATTAAAAAACAGATGCTTTTCATTTTAGTAGATCTACTGGTATTATTCTGACTGTACATCCCTAAAAGTCTGAAAATTCAGTTGTTTTTAAAGCTGCTATCTCACTTTAGCGCAAAAAGCTTGCATCCAGTTCCTGACTAAAAAGGTGCTTACGTGGTGCATGATTTGTACGTGGTGTGTGTGAACCGGGAATACGCAGAACATTTAGTTCCTGCATTTTAAAAGCCCAAAAAGGATTCATAAATAAACAAAGCCTTTTAATATAATTAGACATAATTCCTTAGTTGTTTTTTTTTTTTTTTTTTTTACAAAAGGCTACAACAAGTAATCAGATATTCTAACTTTTAATAGTATTTTTTTCAAACCTTTTAAACAAAAAGATTGAAATTTCTGGGCGGAGGATACTTTTAAAAACAGCTAACCTTCAAAACAAGTGTATTTACAGCCTATCCCTCTTTTTCCTCTGGTTTCTCTCTCGCTTGCTCTAACTGAAAAGGAAACCTGTGGTTTTAGTGAACTATTTAAAAGGATGGGCAGGTGCTTTTGGTAAATGTGAGTCATAGCTTAGGCTGATTTACGAGGCCACTGAAATTCTGTTAAGGACAGAAACATTTTGACTACGGTGAGATTTCAGCTCCTGGAAACAGTGCAAAGCCTGATGAGTGACACTAACCAAAGCGCAAAAACACTTTATTCTTCTCTCTCTCCAGGTTGAGCTGGTCCACTTTGAGCAGAGGTTCAAATTCCTTCCTGTTAATGTAATTTAAAATTTCCTGCAAGAAACGCACAAACAACGGGGACAGAAATGGATCAGAAACGATGTTTCGCGCCATCGATCGAGTGGAGTTTGTTTTAACTCACCTGAATGTCCATATCCAGTCTGTAGTTGAGGTCGCCAAGCCAAAACAAATGTGTAAAGCGCAGCGAGATGTCAAAGGAGCTCAGCTGTTTGTCTCCTAAAGACAGCAGCCGCAGGATGTCCAGATAGTTCTGGTTCCTCCTGGAAAAGGTCAAACAGTTGTTGGATGACCATTGAGAAGAGATAAAGCAGAAAAATAAGAGAGAAAAAAGGGCTTTTACACAAATTAAATTATTAACTTAAAATAAATAATTTTTAAGTTAATATAAGGAGTAATTTGATGACTTAGACTGAAGACCATACTATCGAGTACTAATAATAGTATTAAAACAAAGATATGGAAAGGCATCACATTCAGCCTGACTCCATGTTTCAACCCAAATTCTCATCAACTAACCTGAAACCCTGTGGTTGCTTCACTGTTTCCATTAGTTATCTGATGAAGAGCCAACAGAACAACTATTCCACTTACGTCCACTAGGTGTCAGTAATGGTGATGATAATGATAGGACGGATTATCCTGCCTGAGGTTGATTGTGTTTTTATTACTGTGGAAATCAGGATACTGACTGGACAGAATGAATAGTAGCAGCTAATGAGCTTAAAATATCTTAATTATTATCTTTAAAGGAGCCAAACAGATTTAGCCAACAATTGTTAACTTATAGAATCAAAATAAAATATCAAATTTGTCATAAATGATTCCCAATCATTTATGACAAAGTCTTTCTTTAATATTCAGTAACATCGATTGTACAGATCTAATAGTATGTTTTATTCAAATAGAGTTCTGGATGACCAAAAAAAAAAAAAAAAAAAAAAAAAAAATAAAGGGCGAAAATTAGCCCCCTGTAGCAAGGCGGGGCCTC
>NW_015112703.1:0-42464 GCF_001443285.1 Poecilia latipinna | reverse complement strand
TTTAGGAAAATACTAATAGTAAAATTCAATAGTTTTTTTTATTCAAAAACGGTTATGAGAGACCAAAAAAAAAAAAAAAAAAAAAAGATATAAATGGCTGAAATTAGCCTCCTGTAGCAAGGCTGGGACTCAGATGCAAGGTGAGGAGCTCCTTCACATGGGGGGTAAATAATAATCAGACTCTTCATTTCTATCCTGGTTTTCAACCTTCAGAATCATCCATGTGGTGAAAATGTGTTTTAAAAATAGAGAGATGATACTTGGTACCTAGCAATCTTCTCATTGCCCGACGTCAGGTGACAGTTGACGAATCCAAACGACGTCCCGTTGAACATGAACGACACGCCGACCGCTCCTTTGTTGCCTGGACAAAAAAATTAAGCACACAATGTTATGGAAGACCGAACAGAAAATGAACTTAATACCTTGTTTTTAAAACTTTTTGAGAGTTTGAGTTTACAAACTGATGACATAATAATGAATAATATTGAAAACCAGTTAAAGTCGTGTCATTGTTACCCAGTGTGTTAGCGATTCCTGTCTTAACACTGGACATCCCCACATGGCTGATCCTGTTTTCATGTTCAGGTTTCACCAACACAGCAAGTTTTATGCTCCACAGCGTCTGCACGGCGATCTGCAGAAGCAACAACGATAAGGAACCTGCGGTGATCATTTCTGCATTTAGACTAAACTAAAAGAGCCCAGTCCTAAATCAGCTTTTTTCAAACTTCTCCTCAGACATTTCTATTTTTGTTTTCTTTTTAGCCACTTCCTAATTTGAAGAGATTTGAGGTGGAAATAAATATTTTCTTCACCGGTTTGTAATCCAGCTCCGTCTGCTCCTTCAGCACGGCTCGGAGCGACTCCACCCACTCCCGATCACACACCGAGTTCTCCTGCGACCCGAACACGTAAAGGTCATGGGGGATGGTGACGGTCATCTCGTCCAGAGTTTTCCCCAGGCCGCGGCACAGCACCCACGAAGCCACAGATTTAGGTGACGGTACCGAGCCTGAATACAAAGAGCAAGTCTGCCTGTTGGATTAAAACTCGTCACACTTTGGAAATGTATATCGCGTGCCTTTATGTTCCTGACCCATATTCCAGGTGCCTATAAAGATGGAAATCATATCAGGCTCATCCTGGTTGGAATGTTTGTTCTTCATGAGCTGCAGCAGCTGGCAAAATGCCTCCCGCTTCTGAAAAAAAAAAAAAAAACATCAGAGAACAGAAGTTCATCCAGATTAATGCAAATGTGGGAAAAATTCTCTTAATTATTTTTATAAAGTCAATTATTCAACACACTTTTTGCTGAACAAATACGATACTGACATATGACAGATTTATATATTTGTTTCATATCCCATCTTCACTTATTTATATTTTACTAAAGCCATTACAGTTATCCTTAGCAGTGTTTAACATAAATTATTATTTTTTAAGATTATTCTCCGTCAAATATAAATTTGAAGATCGTGTTTTATATCAAAGTTTGTTTGGTGATTTGAAACTTCCAAAAGTAAAGGGGAAAAAAAAAAAAAGAAGGAAAATCAAGGTGGCTAAATACACCGCCTGTCCAAAAAAGTAAAAAAATCACCACAGGGATTATTATGTTTCAGCTGGTCACAAGTTATATAACCTCAACTGATGCAACGAGTTAAATCTTATTACTTAAAACAACAAGTCAGAAGGAACATGCTGTGGTCGAGGAAAATATGTTCATCCATTTCAGAGGGACAAAATTATTGGAATTTACCACGCGAAAGAACACAAATAAAAAGATTCCCGATGCTATAAAACTGGGCTAAGAACTGATCCAAAACATCCATAAAAACTGGAGGAAAGTGGGGAACCGATATCTTCATAAACGTAACGCAGAAAAAAAAATCTTGAACGACTGGTTAAACGTGTAGTAAAATTAAATGATTAAAGAAACACTAGATTTCACGGCTTTGTGTGCATGAAAGAGCATTTCTACAAAACCATGTGAAGGAAACTGAAGGGTTTGTAACAAACCGCTGTGTAGCTTTAAGGAAACTATTGGTAAATGAAGTTAAATAAATAATAAACTTTGTGAGAAAGAATAAAGATTGGACTCTCGAGCAAAGAAAGAAGGTCATGTGGTCTGATGTTCCACAGCGACGAGGACGGCAGGCTGAGAAGACAAGAGCACGCAGTGGTTCAGGGAGCATTAGACATCATCTTCACACATGGACTGGACACCACAGAGTCCAGACCTTAACCCCAAGTAAGGTACTTTGATTTATCTGATTCTTTGTGGAAGCTTAATGAAAGGATACCGCAGTTAATCCCTGTCATAATAAAAAATAAAGGAGGCCCAACTCAATGGCTTTTGGTGTGCAACGTACTTTTTTTGTCGTTGTTAGAGTTATCCACTTCATCTTTCAGAGGTCAGGGTGTTATGCCCAACCACTGCATGCATGTACAAACCTTGGCGCTGGCAAAGATGAAGTCTTTCCTCTGACTCTTGTCCTTCTCCTTCTCAAACACAATACCCAGCTTGTTCTGAACCCTCTGGGACTTGATCAGCTGACGGACTGGTGGGAGACAGACAAGAGGAGCAGCAGACAGATGGTTAGGGATGGGCTAAATCTTGTTTAGTGCACAAAACATCGACCATATTTGAAAAAATCCAACATGTTTGTGGCAGAAAACACTCCGAGGCAAAACTGCTTTCTGTCCTTTTTATTTGCTCTTCCTGGATAAAGCAGGATGTAGTAATCCCAACAGAAAAAAAACAACGTCACAGTGACAAAAAAAGGTTATGTGTCTTTTGTGCGGTGTGTGTAAACATCTGGTTTCTACTGAGAGGACACAGACAAACCCAATTTTCTCCAACTGAAAGTTTTAAATTGTGCACATGCTACGTCGCTAATAGGAATAAAAAAAAAAAATCTCAGATACAAATGATGCTCTGGGTAGGAAATAGAAACAGAAACACACATACTTCAGTCAGCATGCTTATTCTGAATATTAAGCCGTTTAAATGTAAAGAGGTTCTTACTTTTGTCGTGTGTGAAGGTGGTCCAGTCCTCCTGGTTGTCCTTCACCTTCTTCATCACCACCAGCCGCCCTCCCTCCACATCCACAGACAAAGTGTATTTCTGACTCTTTCCTATCTTCGTCAGCTCCGCCAGGTAAACATCCAGCTTCACCTGTGATGAGTCATCAACAAACACACCTGTGTGCAAATCACTCAAACATAACTTTAAACTTTAACAGGGATAAAAATCCATTTAGCTTTGGTTGGTGATTCTGACAGTCATTCACCGTCTGCAGCAGTTTCAAAGCAGCCGCTACAGTAAACCTCAAAATTGGCGAGCCAGTCTGTTTCCGTGGTAACACCCCATAGCGATATCTAACTTAAAGTCGCCGACTTGTTCAGGAAGATGGTTTTGCATCCCTTCGGGTTATCTCTTCAAATTTCTGATTTAAGCCGATTAAATTTTACAAACTTTGTCTTATTGAGGACAGAGCGGTGTTCTCACTTCCTTGAAAATCCTCTCCATTTCAGCGGCGCCAAAAATAATAAACGGCGACGCAACGTCAAAGATGAGCCAAGAGGAAATACGTTGCGATCATTCTCGGCGCCCTGCATTTGTCAGCTGTGCTGACACATTTTGTGACTGACAGAACACCCAAGCTGTCCTGCTCAGTCATAATTTAAGTCCGGTCTGCCTTCTGGCACACTGAACCACATGTCAGTGGTTAAATTTAAACCTAAAGATGCTGAAACACTGACACACAGCAAGAAACAGCGTAAGAGACAAATGTAATAATTTTCCAATTAAGGTTACATTATCTTCAAAGAATAATTTGACTTTATAGGTTTTGGTAAACACTAAATCAACAGTCGTTGCTACTAATCCCTTCAAACATTGCTTTAGTTAAGTGATCTCCTCTGTCGTAACACTGGATGCCATCATCATCATCATCGTACAGCGAGATGAGAACAAATGAGATCAATCTGTTTGTGGTTGGCTAATGTGTAGGTGGTACCTCAAAGGCCTGCACAGGAATGGCTTTGCTGTGGCGCATGGAGAAAGGCGGAGGGGAGCAAGGCGAGGACAAGCTCATGTCCTGCAGAGCTTTCAGAGCCTGAGGGAACAAAACAGAAAGAGAGGGAGGAGGTTAAGTCGGAAAAACAATTAAAAGTAAGAGCGCGAGAGAAACGACCGGAGAACAATAAGAAGTGGGGGGGGAGAAAAGAAAAAAAGAGGAGAAACGTGCTTAGGCATTGTGCTTTTTTTTTTCCTGAGTGAATGCAAATCCAGGATTACGTTTCCCATTCCCTAAAGGCTGATTTAGGCAGAAGCCAGCATTATCACATGAGTCTGGACATGTAGCTTCGACGGGACTGGAGGCCATTTCCTCCTGCTGCGCCAGCCGAAGGGCCTCCTTACGAGGAGGGAGAGGAAACCAGACCCAGGAAGTTCAGAATACAGCCTTTTACACCACACGCTCTAGAAACTGCAGGTGTGTTTATTTCTAAAAAGTTTTCACAACATTGAACTTTTTTTTTTAAATTTTATTTATGTTACATGTAAATGTCTATGTATTTTACTGAGATTTAAAGTGACAAAGAAGTGAATAACTGTGGGGTACATGGTCAGAGGTCAGGCTATAGCTATTTAAAGAATATCCTAATACCCCAATTAGATTCATTTGATTGGATTTCATTTTTCAAAGGACTCGTCTGTAGGCCTCAAACACAGGACTGATTGAGGAGGATCCAGAAACATTTCTGCTGCTTTGAATGTCCCAAAGTCTCAATGGCCTCCCCACAGAAGAAGCTTGGAAACAGCAGGACTCTTCGTAGAGCTGCCAGTGAAGCTCTGCGAGCAAGAGTGACAAACTTCTGTCGTTTCCTTTCCGAGTTAAGACTCGGCGTCTCCCGTTTTGTTTCCTCGCTTACGTCAGAGCCCGAGAAGAGGTTGTGATACTCTCTTACAGAAGAACTATGAAGAATACGCTCAGTATGAACTTAGCATGAACTTCATCCAGAGGTGACCTCTGCAGCTGAATTTAACAGAGGAAGCCTTTCTGCTTGCTAAGCAGACAAACTAAAGGGGTTTCCCATTGAAGATAACATCAGTCATGTTCAACAAGAAGCCTTGTAATCCACTGCCTTTAATTCATGTCTTGTGGTTACCGTTGCACCATTGTGAAACTCAGTATTCAGACACACAACTCACAGAGAGTAGGTGTAATCTAAAGGAACCTTTACAAGTAAAGTGCAAACCTGGGCTCAGCGTTTCCCAAGTAACCCTGACTCCATCTTAAATTGTCCTCAAAATGTTGAGCTGAAATGCCTAAATAAAAGGCGCTCCTTGCTCTTGTGATGCTGCACTTAGAAACTCGGTTGGCCAGAGGTTAAAAACGGACGATCCATCATGTGAACGAGGTTTTCTTGACCACCCCTACGGCTTTAAATAACAACATGAGTGTGCGTGCATGTGTGTGGACAGGAAAAAAAAAGTCAGTCACAGGAGAAGAGAGGAAGTGGACCTATTGTGTGTGAAGATTAAAGCTCACAGTTAAGTTCTGCGTTGCTTTGTTTACCTTCTTCTCAATGGAGGACAGCAGATCTTTGAGAATGGCCAACTTGGTCACCAAGTTCTCCAGCTCCTGGTCTCCTCCCTGATTCACCGACTGATGGAGGAAGAAGAAAAACTATTAAAACCCCCACGAGATCAGTGGGTTTTTTTGGGGGGTTTTTTTTGACACAAATCTAAGACAAACTAATGATGATGTAGAACTATTTGTAGCTGATCGTTTTAAACTGCAAACCGTATTCTCCATGTTAAAGCAGGGCAGTTTAACGGGAACAGTGGCTGCTGAAATTAGGTCATTAAAACACAAGTTTGACCGTTTCTGTGTCAGACAGAAATGATTTAGTCCAGGAGGACACAGATGTATCTCGACTGTATAAAATCATCTACAGGCGTGAGTCCGAGGCAAAAAGTTAGATCAGCAACCAGAGTTTGCCTGTGTTCAAATCTTGATGGGGGAGCATTAAGACTCCAGATTATGAGGTTGAATTGTTTCATCACGAGATCAAAAGTGGATTGTGGTTTTAATTGAGCTATGACAGAGGATAAGGTAAGGTTAATTCGCTC
Organism: Poecilia latipinna; assembly: GCF_001443285.1. Lineage (NCBI taxonomy): Eukaryota > Metazoa > Chordata > Actinopteri > Cyprinodontiformes > Poeciliidae > Poecilia > Poecilia latipinna. The sequence continues at coordinate 36,321 of NW_015112703.1, read as the reverse complement.
GACAGAAAAACCGCTGTGACCTTGCTGACTTACTCCAGCTAACATTTTTACTATTTGCTAGTAATGTCGTCACCGTTTTTCCCTCCTCTGCGTGTGGTTTGACTCACCGCTCCAAAGACTGGATGTTGATAAACAACTAGTCACAATCCAGTTTAACGAGGCATATTGTCAAAACAATCTTCGTTGCAAAAAAAAGCAAGCTTCAACCCATACGTGTCGTCCAAAGTTTAGTCAAACTTTTCTAGCCTGCTGCATCAAAATCTTTTAAACAAACTTAAGATGTCAGTTGATATCTAGTGATTTTTCACTGCAATTCATTGCTGTTTATACTTTATAACACAAAACAGCTGTTGGAACAGATAAACGTGGCGTCTTCAAGCATCTGGAAGCTGTACGGAAGGACGGACACAGATTCTGGGGATCTGTAATTCTTTTCATTATCTGATGCCTAATTTCTTTACATTATGGCACACAGGGAGGCAATGGGACTGAGGTGTTGCTTTAATCATTTAGTTTGTGTAAACTGTAGAATTTGAAGAAAGCACAACAGATCCTTTTCTTTTTTTTGCAGGCTGGCAAAAAAAAAAAAAAAGAAAAAAAGAAAAAGAAAAGAGTTTTGTTTATATTAACTGACCAGGAAACAGGAAAGGTTTAGTCTGATTTAATGTCCGACAGTATAAGAAAATAAGGTTGTGTCTTGATACACATTCATAAAATCTCAGTCTCACAGCATTTCAGCCACTAATGTGGAAAATTTCTGAGAGGAAAATCTCCTAGCAATTTGTTTGACATCGTCGAGTAAAGTGACCCTCATTATTCGATAAAACTCCTACAGAAAGGCTTTTCTGTCTTCAAAAACCTTAAACTGAATTAAAAGCCTTGAGTCATATTATGCTCATCTCCCACAAATGCCCCCCCCTCCCCCCCGTGTAAATCTGCGGGGGGGAAAAACTGAATTCATCAGGATCTGTGACGGTGTGTGATTATTTCTAGCCAAAAGCTCCTGGGAACCTGTGAGAGTTTGTGGCAACATAAAAATTTTAAATTAGTAGACCATTTTACATTAAAAAAAAAAAATATGATGGATGCTTTAAGAAAGCAGGGTATCCATGAGTCTCACAGCAGGCTAATAATCTGAACAACGTCATCACAGAAACCTGTTTTCCTTCTCAACAAACAAGAACCCGCAGCGACACGAACACAAAGATAAAGAAGCATACCTGTTGGATCATCTTAGTGACCATAAAAGCACTCTGCTGATCAAACACTTTAGAGAGGATCTCCAGACCAGACAGAACCTTATCCACCTCCCTGGTAGAGAAAACAAAAAAAAAAAAAAAAGGTTTTCTGTTTTTTTTTAGACTTCCGATGCCATCATTTCCTTTATTGCTATTCCTTTATAGGACAACATCTTTTCAAAAACTCTAAATAACAAAGAAGCATGTGATTTGTTCGCCTATGTCTCAATGTGCATCACGTGCCACTGCGGCCAAAACAAGAGAGAAGCTGGGGAAGCTGGCAGCTGTGCAGGATAATTACATTCAGAGATACTAAGAGTGGCTCTGCATGGGTAACAGAGCATCTATCTGAGGAAACGTGTCTCTGCAGCTCACCCGTTGAGACGTTTGCAGGAGGCCACAAGCGTCTTGTTGAGGTGGGGCAGCGAGGACGCTCCCTGCTTGACGGCCTCCAGGTCCAGCGCGTAGCTGCCCTTCAGGTACTCGTGGGAGATGGTGCTCAGACCGTTAGCTGCCAGGGGGCTGAAACAAACGGGTTCGAGGCAAAGGAGGTTGGCGCGAGTCAAAAGATTTAAAAGCAAACATTTGTATTTTCCTGTCATATTGACAACTATTTGATATAAATCCTCGTGTGAGGATTCCTGGAAATGTTTACAGCAGACACAGTGGTATCCATTACCTTTTAGATTCATTCATACATTTTGTCATGAATTCCAATAAACTTTCATGTGTTTTGTTGGGATCAACCTTTTGCTGCACTTTAAGCTGCAAGTCTTTTGGGGGTATTTCTTCACCAGCTTTGCATAACAACATACAAAGACTTTTCAAATTAGCTCAAGCTTAGTCAAATCTTTTACAATCAATTTCCAAGGCTCTTGGCTCTTTCGCTGCCTCCTGTAGGTTGTCCCTGTGTTTAACTCCATTCATGTTCCTATCGACTCTGACCAGGCTCCCTGTCCCTGCTGAGAAAAGCCTCGTTGGGGATGGTGTGGTCAAGATAAGCTGGATTTTCATTTCACTGCCAAGTTTTGAGTTTTGCATGTAGAGCAGAAAGCTCAAATTTGACCAATTTATGGATGTCAGAAGCATCTTAAGGCTAATTATTGACTGTTTTTTTGCATGTTTTAGTCAAGAACTACAGAGATTCATACTCTTTAAACAGCAACTGTTATCATTTCACAAGGCTAAGAAATTATTTATTTCCACTTCCTCTAAGATTTTGTTTTGTCAACCCAGTGTTTAAGAAATTACACTAAAGTGGGGAAAAAAAATCATGAGTCATAACTAGTCACAGCTACTTTTCACAGCCATTTTTAGGCTTGCTCACTTGACTCTGTTTGACAAATATCAGAAACGCTGAGCAGAAACTCTGAGCCGACGTATGCAGGTCTGAAGCGCTCTGTCCCAGAACCGCTAACGCTTCTTCAAAGCTCTGCATCGTCTGTGAGGAGCATGGTTTCCAGCAGGATGTGGTTTGTCTTCCAGAGGCAGACACATGTTGCAGGGTGGAGGGCGGGAGGAAGACCGCGTCTCTCATCAAAAAAAAAAAAAAAAAAAAATTGACTCTGATACAGCAATTATGTTTGATCTAAAAATATTTGTTGAGGTGCTAAGATGAGAGAGAATATGAAAGAAAAACGCAGAGTGACGTTCTGTTCCAGTAAACTCTGCCACGTGTTTGTGTGAAGCAACAGGCTTCCTCTGTTTGAAACACGGCTGTGTCAGTCATTCATGTCAGCAGGACAAAAATCAAACCATACGCAGCTCAGACTTTGTACCTTTCTGTCGGCGTTTCAGGTCCAGGGGGAGTGGAGGTGGAGGCAGAGCGAGGGGGGAGGGGCGGCTTCTCATCCTCTCCATCTAAAAGTTACAGAAATATATAGTTAGTTTGATGAAAAAAATTACAGGCACCTTTTGTAATCCCTAACCTTTTATACATTCAGAACGACAGACCGAAATATTTACTGGGATTTTAAGTGATAGATCAACAGAGAAAGGAAGCTGACATGCAGTTTACAAAATATTACAAGTCAAAATTAAATAGGTTTGGTCTGCGTTTGTTTTCATTGTCAAAACTGCCACGATAAAAAGCGATTTCGGCGTTCAGCCCGACCATGCAGAGCGCTGAAGATTCAGTCCTGGAGGACAGGAGTTTTAAGATAATTCCCTCACTGAGCTCGACTGAATCAAACAAATGTTTCATTAGTAGGCTCCTGCAGAACTCCATGACGTGCCATTCCAATCAGCTGGATTTATGCCCGTTTATGCATGAACAGGCATAAAACCAGCAGGACACCGGCCCGTTAGAACTGGAGTTGAACAAGCCTAATTCAGACCATGAGCTTGTCCTGGTGAGAGGAAAAATCTCCAGTTTTTAGATTATAGCAGGTTATTCCCCAGTACTGCTTTGCATTCATCTGCCCACAAACTGTAAGCAGATTCCCTATCCCTATCCTACCATTTCCTACATGTGTATAAAATGAAATGTGCATTAGCATTGTGGCTCTAATGTGACAAAACAGAGAAAAAGCAAAGGATACATGAATATAACTATGTGCTGTAGTGACTGTGTATGTCATTAGTGTATGGGCTACCTGAGTAGTCCCTGTCATCAGTGACGGCCGTCTCCTCCCTGTCCACGGCGTAAAGCAGGGTTGTGACCAGGCCCTGGTTGGGCTGCAGGTACAGAGACACCAGCTCCGGCAGCGTCTTAAACCGCTTCGGCTGAACGCCCTGCGACGTCTGAGAGGGAGAGAGAGGGGAGGAGGACGAACAACACAGACAAGTCATTTCCTTTCGGGGAATTATCTCCATGAAAACATCCAAACCGCTTGGCTACAGGTGGTCAGGCAGCCAAATCTCTGGTGACCCCTATTGTTCCATATTTAATGTTGTGTAAGCAAACGCAGCCGAGGGAGCTAAATATAAGCCGATACAGGAAGAGGCATTTTGATAAACACCGAGAGGAGCAAACTGGAGGCTACAGAGGCAAGGAGAAATTTTCTCTAAAATCAGGGCTTTAAAAAAAACAAAAAAAAAACCACTAGAAATCAGGGGAAAAGAAAGAAATCTGTCATGGTTTTGAAGCACCATGCCGTCGTGTGCATGTCCGTCTGTAAGTGAGGCCCGTAAGTGGAGGGAGAGTTCACAGCTGTTGGCCAGAAGGCACAAAGCGCCTGCTGTCTGTGTGTGTGTGTCCGCACATGTTTATATTTGTGTAAGAGAGCTCAGAGCCAACACAAGCATCTATCTGCCTGCCAGCTGTTGCCAAAGCACCACAAAGAGGCCTGTGCGTCATCTCTGTACCTGCACGGCCAGAAAGCCCTCATCGTCTGGGAGGATTCTGTAGGTGTGGACGTGCTTCTGAAACCTGCAGGGACAGACAGACAATTAAACACACCGCAGACAGAGCGATGAAGGGACAAGCAGAAATAGGAAGAAATCAAGCAAGGAGATATTTATTTTGATTCGGTCAAGGAAAACGTAAACTCAGACGACAGGATTGTGTGTGTGTGTGTGTGTGTGTGAGGGGGGGGGGGGGTTCAGAAACAACCTGCTGCTGTCTATCACAGTTGTGACTGCCTGCTTTATCCTTACTGTAGCATGATACAGTAAAACAGAACCCCAGCGTTTATTCACTGAACCGTTAAAGAGACAGAATGAGGACATCTTTAAAAATATATTAAAAAATGAGTTAAAATGTTTTCAATCACAGTGTTTCTGACAAGACAAAAAAAAAAAAAAAAAAAAAAACAGGTCTGATCTCTTTTTATGTTTTCAACCAATCACGGATCAATGCTCTGATAGTACAACGTGCCCGCAGCCTCGAGCTGGAGAGTAATGATTTACATGTCTGCAGCTCGGGTCTGCTCAGTCGACCGGTCACATTGCATGTCCAATTTGCTAATTTGCCAAGCAAACACTGTGGCCGTTGTCGGTTGGTGCAAATATGCTTGTGTGTTCTCACAATTTTGGGCCTCAGCATGGCATCCTATGCAAAAATGCTTGTGCAAAGCTTTCATAAGCAAGTCAACATTGTTCCTATTTACCCTAACTGAGTAAACAAGGGGGAAATAAAGAGAATTTATTCACTTCTGACACCTGAGATGTTTCACCACTTTTTTTTCATTTGACAGAAACATGTGATGGTTTCAAATGAGGAAGGTCAAAGGAATACATCAAGCATGAAGTCAGTTATCAATCACCCAGTAAATTAAAAATGGCCCAAATGTCGCAGTTATTTTAAAATGTGGCCAATGTTGAAAAACCCTCATCTTGTGTTAGATCTCAAAACTGTACCTTGTATAAAAAAAAAAAAAAAAAAGGGCACATTTTTGTTATTTTATGGTCAATAAACGGTCTCTCAACAAAAGCACAAGAAGAGATAAGCTTTGTACGTGTTCAGTTTCTACATACTAAAAGGGATTCGTCAAAAAATTTATCAGCAGGTCAGACCTTAAACGAAACCAGGAAGTGTCGGATAATAGAAGTCAACTGATGCAATTTGTGACTCAGAGGGCTTTAAACCCAAGTATTATAGGTTTTCTTGATTTTTACGATCCATTGTGCATACAAAGAACTCTTTCATGACTATGTCCAAGTAACAGTGACAGATATACAAATGGCTAAATGCAAAAACACAAATCCAAAACACTTTTAACTTTACCCAAATTCTGAGAATAAAAACAGAAACACTTAACATCTTCAAATTAGCAGAGAATATTCTCTTCCATTTTCAGACCGGTCCCTTACCGACCACTGCTACACTTTCTTGTTAGACAGTAATTATTGCAGAGGGTGCACTGCAGTGCATGCAGTGGATATAGTGCAACTTTAAACTGAGGTCAGAGGGACATAATGTGGAACTTGGACCAGAAGTTCCTTTGTTGAACTGATTTTTATACACGGCAGCTTTTTTGTCAGCCTGCTGCCTACAGCACTTCCATGTATGAGCTCAGAGCAACACTGTAAACAAGATAAATGTTGGCACTACATTCAATAGCACAATGCGCTGGAGGTCCCCTGGCAGTGAATCCAAGCTCTGCTGTTACAGCTGTATACAGCGGGGTTTGTGTGTGCTTTCCTGCTGGCAGTGGACGAGATCCTCCGCAGCTCGGTGGAGTAAGTGCTATTGTTTCTGTAGCTGCAGAGTTAACACGGGGAGGGAGATGGGGAAAGAGAGCAGGGTTTATTATGGGTTGGACACTTCGCTGTGCGAGTTTACTGTGCGCGGTTCCTGTCAACAATAGGTTTGTGTCATTGGCTGTAATTGTCCTACCGGTTCCCTCTGGTGCTCACCCTTTTCTGCCCTGCTCATACACACAGAGGGCTCCCCCATCTTCACCGTCATGACTGCACAGTGCCGTAAAAAAGAATTTGTTCCACACAGATTTCTTTTCTTTTTATTATTTTATTGTCTTAGTTCACCAAATATGTTGCAAAATAAAAATAATAATAAAAACCTGAGCAGTCTTCTAATGAGAATTTGATTTTTTAAGGGAAAAACAACAAAGCCCTGTTGGTTGTCCCCCACTTTTAATTCTGCAATTAACTTTGATTAAACACATTTTTATGAAGCAAAGTTCACAACTTTTACACCGACACACACACGCACACACACACACACTTGATTACTATTAATCTCTTAAACAACTAGACGTAGGTTATGAAATCTCTGAAACAACACATCATGCTCCAATCTCAAGCAAATCATTGTCATTTATAAGTCTGAAAGGAGTTACAATGGCAAGCCATCTCAGGAGTGGCCGGCTTACCAAAATTACCCCAAAAGGGCAACAATGACTCATCTAGGAAGTCACACATGAACCATGAACAACATCTAAAACCCTCACCTGCCTTTGTTAAAGCCAGTGTTCATAATGCAATAATGAATAAGAGACTAGCCAAAAATCATATCCATGGGAGTGTTTGACTTAAAGAACCACTTCTGTTTGAAGAGAACACAAAGGTACCATGTCTCGCATAAAAACACCTCAATGGTCCTCAAAGAAATCTGGAAAAATCAGAAAGTTGTGTGCGTCACAACATCATAAGACAAACAGTGTTATAGGAAACAAACATAATTTTGGTGGTAGTGTGATGGGGCAACTGTGCTTCTTCAGCACCTGATCAACCCTACCACTCACCTTGAGTTTGGCCTCTGAGTGATTAAGATCTAAATCAGACGCAGTCCATCCAAAAACAACCAAAACATGCAATTGAAAGGCAGAGTTTATGTGCATGGTACCTGAAGTAGTTGCACCTACCAAAAGCTGCATACAACAGTTCTTTGCCATGTCAGTGTATGTCATATCACATTTTCAAAGAAAATTCAAATTTAATATATTTTGCTGGTTTGAAATATTTATCAAGTTGACTACTGCAGCTATTCATATTTACTCATTCATACATTTGATTACAAACATAATCTAGTCACCAAGTCAATTACAGAAATCAGTATTCACATAGATTTCCTTGTTCAGTTTTATGCAACACCCAACTGCGGAAACCAAACTGGATTAGGACCATCTAACACAGAATCATGACTAAATAAGTTACAGCAGCAGGATAGCAGCAGATGCCAGAGGGAACAAAGTTACAGCGAAGAGATGCCGACATAATCCTGCACCCATTTTTACAAATGTTTAAGATCGACGCAGTTCTGCAGATCTTGTGATTAAATACTTATAATGACAAGGTTAAAACACTACATCACTGCACAATACAATAAATACAACAGAATTCAACCTCCACAGGACAGGCCTCACCTTCATGGTGAGGAATTCTTTAACAGAAACATCCACGTTTGAAACACACACACACACAGAGCCCTGACACGTTAAGACGTGCTGAGGTTATATTGAAAACCGCAGCCCTGACTGTAAAAATAGAAAATCCAATGTGTCTGGCACAGACATTTCTTTGCAGTGCAGTTTAACTGCTAGCTGCAATATCTCTTGTTAAGAGCTAAAAATAGATTTACAAACTTACTTGCTTTATCGCATTGTAGTGACAGAGATTTAAATTTTGCAGAAGAGATTTCATGGGGATTGTTGGTGGAATATAATAAAATAAAAATGCTTACAGATGCATGCACCAGATTCAAGGAACTTTATGCCGTTTCCTCTGATTATTAACTGGATAATCATGCATATAAACACAAAGATTTGCAGATTTAAATGCATAGCAAGAGGAAGTGAAAGGCAAAGGCCTCAGAGTCAGCACCATGCCAGGATAAAAACTCTTCATACACTGTTGGCATCTCCATAGCCCATAAAAATGGAAGTCACAAGTTTAACAAAAATAATTTTGTGCTGAAAATGAGCTTTTATCAGAGTTCAGAGCCACATTGAATTAAAATTGGACTAGATTTGTATGGCAGAGAACGAGCTGGGGCATGCGACTTTGGTTGTTTTGTCCTTCTATTGCTCAAGTCAATGAAATAAATTTGAGAGTCCATGTGCCACCCTCTGACAGGTATAGTTGATTATCTTTCCGATTTGGAAAGATAGAACTGGCGCATGCACCACACACAGACTGCAATAAGGACAACACTCTTTTTTCTTTTAAAGGTTTTGTTGGCTCTAGTGGCCTTTATTTGAAAGTAGTTTGACAGGAAAGAAGGTAATGAGAGATGGGGAAGACATGTGGCAAATGTCACCAGGCTGGGAATTGAACCTGCGACCACCGCCATGAGGACCAGGGCCTCAATGCATGGGTTGTGCTCCGCCCCTGCGCCACCACAGCACCCCATAAGGACAACACTCTTCAGTGTGGATGTTGTTAGAGGGGGAAGAAGTAGCTGCTTAAGTGGCAGTTAGGAGATATAGTCTCTCAGATGTTTATGTTCAATTCAAGGTGCAAGAGAGTGAGAGAGAGAGCAAGACTTTCATGTGATAACAAGAAGCCTGTGCTGATTTGAGAAATCTTGCTGTGTCTTACCTATTTCAGTACAAGTGAACCCTCACTATAACGCGGTTCAACTGTCATGGCCTTGCTGCTTCGTGGATTTTTTTGTGCAGTTTTTTTTTTTTTTTTTACAGTGCACTGTGTTCTGCGTCCTGATTGGCTAAACAGGCTCCGTGCTTCTTCTCTACCTGTGTGCCAATAACGGTACGGTATTTAAATATACGTAATATAGGTTGGCAAATTTTGGCAAGCATTTTTGCCCAGAAGAAGAAAGAGCGACAAAAACACACCTGCACCACAGGCTTCAGAAGAAAAAGACATTACAGAGCGGAGTCAGGCTGCAGTGGCACAGTAAAATACGCGAGTCACAATTTGTCCTACTGTACTTTGTATTGATAATTAAAATGATTATTTTACTGCAGTTATTTGTAAGAAAGCGTTCTATTTGTTAAAAAAATGCTCGGGCCTGAAAACAGATTTTGCTCTTAGGTTTCAATGAGTATTTAATCATGCTGTATAATAAGTGTAAAAAATAATTTCGCCTATTACGGGTTCTTTTCAGAAAGCAACCCCGGCGAAAAACGAGGGTTCACTGCATTTATCGTCTCTCTGGGAGCATGTTGGATTTGAAGTGTTGGCAGCCTTTTGACAATCTTAAATGTTATGGTAAACAACTCTACTCTCTACATACAAACATTTTAATACCGTCAACCACATAGTGCTAATACACAATTTTAAAGACTGTTTAAAATGTTGACTGTATTATTTTGTCTTTGTTTTAAAAAGTTCAACCCTGCTTCACAGTACGATCACTGAGGTTTGTGGCTATAATCGAGTTTCAGTGATTAAACTGGGTAATCAATAGTGATGGCAATAATCTGGGTAACCCAACCCCCATCTGGATCCACTACCTCCAAGCTCAGGGCTACAGCAGTTTTAGGCAAATACAGAAAGTAAAGTGATAAGCTGCTTGTCAGTCTGTTAGTTTTGTTTCCTCACTACAGAGCGGTTTCTGTCAGCTATAAAAAAAACTCTGTGGTTGGCTGTGAGAGCAGTCTTCATGCACCACCAGTTCTAGGGAACTGAAGTCCCATCGGATTACTTTGATTCAACCAATGACGCTTTCGCTTTTTTTTCTCTCTTTCTTTTTCTCTTTTTTCTGTTTTGGTTGTCATACAAGTAAAAGGTTATGAAGTATTTAACCACATGTTAACCACACAAATGCTCTTACTTCCTGCTGATGCAGCTACTGCTCTGCTATCATCATTTAATAAAATGCTTATTCTATTTCAAATTTAGACTGCCACTGTGCTTTAAATGTGTTATAAAAGTCAAATAATCAGTCAGATAATAATGTAGGGACAGCTGAATACTGTCTTTAGCAACTTTCTTCATGGTCGTTTCAGCTGTTAGCTTAACTAAGAATTAACTTTTTACTTTTTATTGACTCAGAAAGTACACAAAGTTTAGCTTTTTTTCTTCAAAGTAGAACCTAGAAGGTAAATTATATTTAGTTTTCTGCATATTTTTAAAAAATCAAAAGTTGAAAGCGTGGAATTGCACATCTGTATTCAACCATCTCTACTCTGATACCCTAAATATAATCTAGTGTATCCAATTAACTTCAGGAGTCAATTAATTAGTAAATAGAACATTGGCAATGCTTCATGATACCGTGTCATATTCTTCACAAACAGAGCATGAGTGGACAAACAACAGTATGGAAACGAGGCAGATCAGTATGACTTGAAGCTAAAGATAAAGATGCAGTGAAGTATATAAATAAATATCTTAAGCTTTCAGCAACTCACTAATCCTTGTGCAATCCATCAACGATTTGGGCACAAATACAAACCCACCAAGACAAAAAGCATGGTTGTGTTAACTCTTAAGGAGATACAAAGACCCACAGCTCAGATGGGAGATTCTCCTACTGACACCATTACTTTTAGTTGGCAAGTGGACCAAATGGCGAACAAATGTATGCCAGGCCTTTCAGATTACCATTTGTGGACAAAATGTAAATGAGAAAACAAAGCAAAAACATGGCACCTTTTCATTCAAGTCTACAATAACAAGCTACTTTATGGTGGAATATCTCATTAATTCCAGTTAGATCAATTTCAATTTGCGGATGTGTCATGAAAAAACCTGAAAGGTTCAAGTTGCAAGAACAGTAAACGTGAAAATAAAAAGTTGTCGCTGAGTCAGCCAGTCAGTTTACTTTGGTGGACAAAGAAAGAAGACAGAAACTGAATAGTAATATAAACTTTTTTATGTGTTTAGTGCTCGACATATCAAACTTTTGCTTCTTTGGAATCTTCTTATTGTCGTCCTTTTTTCATCATAAAAATTATTGTAACTCAAATATGACTTCTTTTTTCCCCCAGGACATTAGCAAAAGGGAAAGTAGTTTCTGTGGCTAAACGAAACAGATAACGTGCAGTTGACTGAGAAGTTGATGGTTCAAAACTATTTCAGACCCTAAGAAATAACAATATTAAAGATAGCAAGCACAATAAGAGAAAAAGTACAAATAATAAGAACTGAAAAAAATGCAGGGACATGGGACTTTAATGTAACTTAATATCCTGTTACAGGCAATGCAGACCATTGTGCATCATTCAGGAAACAATCAGCTTCATAAAAATATTTTCTTGTTATCGAAAAAGAAAACATTGCAAAGCACTAATTAGTTGTGGTTTTCTAACTGTTCTGTCAGTGAAAGAACGATCTGCGTTAGTATGTGTGAAGAGACCAGTCAGCATACCTGCTGTGTATCTGTGAGGGCTGATATTTACTGCATGCCTTCTGATGCTCAACGCCACTTCCTTTCCCTCGTGTGCTAAAGTGTCACTTTGACCTCTCTTTTGTTACAATCAATTAAAATAAGAAGCATGTGATCTTTGAAGCATTTCAGAGGGTCAGAGTGACGTGAGGAGGGTATGAGGAATTTTCAGCATGAGTAAAAATCAGTCCAGATGCCACAGCATGTAGCTCGGTGATGTACTTGGAGGTTTTTCACACCTACTGGTGATGAAAAGGTTCTTTCCTTTCTCTTATAGCGACAAAAGCAATTAAAAGGTGAGAAACCAAGGGTCTGGTAAGGTCATATTTTCCATTTTGCCTCAGAACTGTGCAGAAGTGCTTCAGTAATCATTTATTTAAATGACATTTAAACATTTTCACGTAGCTGATTGTTTCCTGAATAACACAACAGTGGTATGCACACCCTGTAGCAGATTATGAAGATGTTACATATTCCACATTAGATTTTTTTCTAGTGGCTTTTATTCAATTTTAGAAGCAATATTTCTAATTGGATTTAGCTCTATAGTGTTTTCAGTCACCTGCACAACACTAGCTTCTATTTAGCTCTTAAAATATCGTGTGTTTATGAATAGCTACATAAAATCATTATCATCAAGACATTTATCACTCGTATCATTGAATTATCAACAGGAAGTGGCCTAAGGTAAAGAAATTTTATTCTACTTTTGCTTTCACTTGCATTAATGTCCTATGATAAAAAAAAATTATACAAAGAACAGAATACAATTAAAACATGATTAACCTTAGCGGAGAATGAATTATGAATTATACAACCACTACATTTGATCTTCACGAAAGCAGTGCCTTGCAACAATATTGCTATACTATTAACTTTTCCCCATTTTGACATGCTACAGTTAAAACAAACATGTCAGTATTTTATGTTATAGATTAACATAAAGTAATGCATATTTGTAAAGTAGAAGGCAAATGATATAGTCTCATTTCATGAAAATAATAATGTAATATTCTATGCAACTACAAACAAGCAAATCATAAGTACAAAGAAGCAAGATTTAAATATTTACAATCGTTTGAGATACAGTCACTTCACTCAGGTGACCTCGATTCCATTCCTTCTGACACTACTAGCACCTAAACCTCTATTAAAGTGATCACTTATTTTGTAACATATTTATTTTCTTTTTTTTTTGTAGTAATCAGTTTTCACTTTGGCATTAAAGAGTTTTTTTTTTTTTGTAATTTTGTTTGTAGTGAAAAGAGCATGGTTTGGATCATGACTAATTTGTAAAAGCAATAAAAATGGTGAAAACATCCAGGAGTGTCAATACTTTTTATGTAAGTAAATTGGGCAACGCAATAATGCTCCTCTGTGACTTATTTCAAACAACTGACAAGCAGAAGGTGGGGATTCTGTATTTTACTTAGCCAATTTCTTTTCTTTACAATAGACAGTAAATAATTAAGGTGAAGAAGATCATAAAGAGGTGCTTATATTCCTCTATGAGCAGCAGTCAGACTGCCTGTCAGGTTCATTCGTCACTGATATAAAAAGCAAAAGTAGACAGTAAGAGAGAGGAAGGAAGACATCTAAGAACAAATGATGTATGTCAGGAATGCTGCTGGTGAAAAAAAAAAGATGCACCACATCCTTCCAGGAAATTATTTTTTTTTTCTTTTCAGTGTTTAATGACCTACAAGAGAAATGAAAGTGATCAAAAGCAACCATCCTTTTTTTATAACACAAGAGATTCGTGTGAAAGAAAAATTTGTGCTTTGCGGAATCAGATAATGATATTTATCAGTTTGCTTTATCCTACGTACATCTAATCTAAAATAAAAAAAAACCTGATCATTTAATAAGCTGAATTTATGACTAAAAAAATTTGAAAATGTACTTTTAGAAACATATCTTTACAACACTTTCGGCCCCATCAGACAAATGAAAAGCCCTGCCAATGTGTTTGCGTAGATCCATGAAAGTACAGCACAAAAAACGATGCCCTGCTGGTGTCTAAACACGCAACAGCCCACAGAGCATGGTGTAAACTGTCTGATAGGGGATGTAGGTCAAGCCAATGTCAGAACACTGAGTCACATGGCTTTGTGTTTCCTGCTTTTATGCATTTTTTTTTAAACTTTGTGTTCGTACACAGCGTCATATTAGACTCCAGAATTTAACCATTGCCTTCCTACACTTTATTTACCCCAGCTGGGTTATTTTCTGCAGTTAACAAGATAGCCAGTTTTAAGATTCATCTGCTCATCAAGTATTCCTGCCTGAGTGACTTTCTTTTTTCGAATGAAAGTAAAAAAAAAAAAAATTCATCACTTTCTTGAATAAGCAGGGCACCAAAATCCAACTTAACAGACGTTTTGTCATTTCACAATTCACTCTGCATTGAAGTACATCAGTTCTCAGACCCGATCTACTTCAGGTCTGAGAACTGAAGTGCGTAGCAACTCAAGTACAACTGACTTCAGCTGTTATGTCAGACTATCTAACTTAGCAACTTTATTTTAATTCAATAGGAAGTGTCCACTTTGGCTTTTTATTCAAGTACGTTTTTTGTTAATGGAGACTGAGAATCCATTTTATTTTTGTTTTTGGTTGTTTTGTTTTAGTTAATCAGTTCCAGTGTTATGTGTTCTTTTGAAAATAAAGTGTATCTATCTATGGTAGGAAATAGCATGCATTATTAGTCATTTCCATTAAATCAGTGTCAAAAGGTCTTGAAACAATATTATCGTTTATCGCAATATTTTTTTTATACAATTAATCGCTCAGCAAAATTTGTTATCTGACAGGCCCACTTGAGAGTATTATAGTGCTTTTCCTTAAGATTGTTTTAAGGAAAAGCTGTTTTCTTTTCATTGATCAGAGATGATCAATGAGATCTGATTCCGATCTCTAACCGACTGATGTGTGAATTTCTACCAGATATGACCGGAAACAACTTGGTGGAGCTTGCCTTGAATAATGAAAAGTGGAATCTGTGGACTGAATAAGACAGCTAGCTCATTGAGCTAAAATAAATCCCAAAACTTAATGCCTATGCATGTTAAATCTTACTAGACGGGAAACCAAGAGACTGCAGTAATTCATGAAAGCGTGCCACCCTTTCCTTCCTATCTACAATCATCTCCAGAGCCCGAGGCCGCCTGCTGCAAAGGATCCTGTAAAAATAAAAAGAGCGCTGCAGGGAACCACATCACACAGAGACAGAGTGGGACAGCCCAGAGGTTTGGGCCATGCTGGAGTTTCACTGCTGGCCAGACAGGCTGTGCCTCTCTCCCACTCATTTCCCTTCAAGGAGAAAGTAAACACAGGCTTCACCTACAATTTCATCACATTTTCTGCAGCAGAGCGGGTTTATTTATAACTTATACAAGCCGAACTCTGCAGAGTAATAACAGACTGAGGAGTGTTTAAAAAAAAAAAAAACTGGACTCTCTGGGAGCATATGTGATCTGGCTGAGGGCTACCTACACGGCTTAAGCTAAAACAAAGATAAAGAAAGCAAAAAGAAGTTACTCACAGCACACACAAAGCGTAAGCGCCGTTGACACTCTCGCTGTCCCGCACCAGAAAGCTGCCGTCTCTCCCCGCTCGAGCCAACAGCTCCTCGGCCGCCGCGCGGCTAAGGTCCCGGTGGTACCACATCGGCGGAGCGGGCCCCAGCGGAGAAACCCCTCCGCCTCCTCCCCCGGCCATGGCCACAGCCCTTCAAACAGGGTTCAACTCGAGCCGCTTCCCGTCTTCTCCGACAGAGACAAACAAGCAACAGTAATACAAGCCCAAAGAGGGAAGCTGGGAGGGTCAGAGGAAGCGGAGAAAAGTTAACGTTATCCCAGCGGAGGCAGCGGCGGGGCTACAAGCTGTTAATCTGTGAAGTTAGTTAAGACTGTTTGCGGCTGCTCGCCTCAGTTCCTGAAAGGCGCACCACCCTCCTCTTTCGCTTCCCAGTCCCACGGAAATCAGGGTATGTAAATCCACGCAGGACACAGGGCAGAAACAGCGGGGCACCAACACAGTCAGCAACCGTGGCGTGTCAAAATAAAGCGCTTCCTGGTGGGAGGAAACGCTTTATTTTGGAAGTTACACCAAGAGGGTCTGTTAAAGGGAACTGGTGGGATTTTCTCGAGTTTATTTCCGGTCGGCTTGATTCAAAAATGAGTCTGGATGGAAGGATGATGGAGGAGACGGAGAGGAAGACAGGAGACGACACAAAAGCCAGGACACATTCTGCATCCCATTCAGTTAAATTGTCAATGGAGTGCTAGGTGGCTCGGCTGGTAGGGTTGTCCGGGGTTCGATTCCCTATGTGAAGATTGTTTATCACGTGTAATCTTATTTTTAATGCGTTAATTCAAATAGTACACATTTTCTTCACTATGTTGCTTTGGTTGTATGTTGGCACAAACTGGCACCTAATTATGCTATTTTTTTTTAAAATAGCATGGTGTAGTAATGAAATACTACACCATGCGATGAAGAATGAAAGGATGATTCTCTTTTGCATGAATGTACACCATGCAAGTATTTTCAACTTGCTGCATTATGTTAGTCTGGACAATTTTATATTAGATTGATCTCTAAGTTAAATCAACTTTTAGTCATATTGAAAGAAGGTATCAAAGAGATCTTAAGGAATTTTCCTACTCCACATTGTTGCCTACATTGGCAACCCTTCACTAATGCCAGAGGGATTTCCTCTATGGGTACTTACAGCCGGTGGGAAGACCTAGCTCTGGCAGTTTCTCAACATGCACTGTAATCCAGTTATGCAATTCTATTCTTTCCCAGACCACACACATTTACACACAGACGATGTAGCTGCCAATCTAAGGGCTTGACTGACACACCACAAGAACAACAACAACAAAAAAAAAGCCTGGTCACTAAAATGGATGGTTCGAATAGTCACGCACACAAAGTAAGAGGTCGACATGCAGCGAGAGGTGTGTGTGGCTGTCTTAAATGTGGCCGATGATCTCATAGAAGCTAAGTATTAATAACAGCCAGGTTATTTCTGGTTATAGCATCACTCTATGTATCTGTCTGAATGTGAGCTAAGTATGTGGCCTAGAACAATAACTAAATCTGCAAATAGAAAGCATCAAAATTAACTAAATATTAGATCTACTTTTTTAAGTTAGATTTTTTTTTTTTTGCTTCCTTATTGTATCTGTCTTTGGTTTTTGTAATCCCAAGCTATGCAAACATCACGACAAACTGACAGCGTCCACAACTGTACAGCTTCTGCACATGCAACACAATAAAAATTCTTACATAGTTGCTGTTGTGTGCATTTGGTTTGATACAAAAGACAAAGAAGTCATTTCTTTTCATTTGTGACTTTTGTAAACATGGGATATCCACTCACTAGGAACAGAAATTAGTCTGAAGTAATGTTTTCACCAGTTTTCCTTACAGTTTTCTGGATAAAATTATTTTAATTAAAAACTGTCAGATGTTTTTAATTGCTATTTATCTTAAGTATCAGACTAGAGGAGTGTTACATGTTGTGCCAAGCGAACTTATTAACAGATCTGTCACGATTACAATTTTTTCTGAACGATAAATTGTCCCAGACGTTATCACGATAAACAATAATATTGTTCTTTTGAGACCATTTTCAAGTAATATAGTGGTAATGGAAAAATAATGCAACAACTCATTCTCAAAGATCAATAAACTGTATATTCTGGCAAACATTTAACAATGGAATTCTTTAAATATCTAAAACAAAAAAAGCAAAACAACAAATTATCTTTCAAAAAAAGTGATAGTTGAGACCAAAGCACCAAACTGAAGACTTTTGTCATCCAGTTTTTGGTGGAAAGAGAGAGAAAAGGGAAAAACGATAAAAAATGTAAATGGGAATTATTGAGTTTGTTTTAATTTATCATGCAATTAATTGATTTATTGCTTATTGCAACAGGACTATTATTAATAACCACAACATTAACAGGTACAGTTGCTTGCATACATATCTCCTGAACTTTTTTACATTTTGTCACATTGCAACCAAAACTACGTGTTTATTTTAATGGGATATGTGACGGACCAAGACAATATAGTTCTTAACTGTGAAGTAGTTAAGAACTGTAACTTTTTCTTCATCTTTTTTTTACCCATCTTAAGGTGACAGAGAGCCAGTTAGTGGTTTGATGATGGTAAGGATACACAGAACCATGTGCACAGTCCAACCTAAAGTCAATATAAAATGACCACACATGCAAAGCCCAACACAAAGCCCTCTTAATGTTTGAACGTGAAAGCTTTTTGTTCTAAGTTGACAGCAGTAACCACCAAAAAAAAAAAAAAAAAAAAAACCCATTTAATCGTAAACACATGTATTGGTTCTTGTGTCTTTTGTTTTCATTCATTATTAACATCAACAAAGCTTTCAGTTTCAGAGTAAGTGATTTAAAAACCCACTGTCTGGTGTATTGCTCAGACAAACTCATGCTGGTGTGGTGGATGGCTCTGGTGCTCCACAAAGCAACAGACAGGGGTTGGTGGTCAGTGGGTGAGCGGTGAAGCACATCCTGTCACGTTGCTAGTATGTCACAATCCTAACAGAAAGACACACAACCACGAAGAATGGGCCAATTAAAATAACGTGCTTGTTTGTAGATTGTGGGAAGAAGCAGGAGTTCCCTCCTAGAACCAGGTGAGTGTTCAAACTCCACATACAAAGGCCTAGAATAGCCCTGAGACTCCAAAACAGGAAAGAAAATGATCAGTGATGAACCAAGCTGATTTGGAGTTACAGAATAAGGATGGAAGACTTAGAGGTTTTGCCTTTAGTTGGGAGGCTCAAAAACATTAATGCCAGAATTAACACAATTCTAGAATTAAACTATTTCCATAATGGGAGAAGAAGTTGTGGTGGTTGAGGAAAATAAATACTGTACTTTCCGCACTATAAGGCGCACCTAAAAACCTTCAATTTCCTCGAAAGCCGACAGTGCGCTTTATAATCCGGTGCGCCTTATATATGGACCAATATTGAGCCACAACAGGTCTGGCAACTACGGTAAGCAGCCGCCGACTTCATTTTCGCCCATAGAAGAAGAAGCGCGCGGTGCATGCTGGGATAGTTGTCAGAATGCTGGTTTGTTAATAAAGTTTGACTGACCTATCTACTTGCCGACCGTCTATAATCAGGTCATCTGCGGGTCATTTAGCACCACGTTCTCCATGAACATGCTGTGCGCGAACGGAGAAGGCTGACCATCGTCTGGCCACGCCCCGGCCCAGTCGCGGAAGGCTCCCCTCCCAACCGGAGACGGACTGATTCTAGAATTGTTGATATTCTTTATGTCAACAAAGTGGCTTTAGACATTCATCCGGGGTGCTTTGACTAGGGTTAGTTACCAAGGGACCAGCCCCTACACAGGTATTTAAATATTAAGTGGAATCGCCCTTTAGCTATTGGAAGCTGGAATTGGAAACCAACTTCAGCTTCGTGAAAGACGGCTGGTTCTCTTCTAGGGACTACTGTGGAACCACTGGAGATTATGGTGCAAAGAAGAATTTTACATAAAATAAAAATTGTGGAGAAGCCTAAGCATTCTCTTCATAAGTTTGTCATAAGTGTCTTCAATCAGAGGCTTCTTCTGTTTCGCTGTCATATTGACTGCTACAGACAATTTTCCTGCCCACTGCCATCAGCATCTTCAACAACTCTTTGAAGAACTTTGAATAAAGTCATTCCCTTTGGGATCAATAAAGTATTTTTAATTGAATTGAACTGAATGAAACGAGTTCAGGAAAATTTTATATATACTATAACTGAAAGCCTGGAATATCATGCTATTAAGCATTTTTTTTATTTAGTCAAACATTCTAGCTTAATAAACAGCATATAGGTGTTTGGGCCACATTTGGGAATAGAAGGTGGCAGTGACGTATTTCTTTTGCTTTTTGCCAGTCACCTTTACGACTGAAAAAGAAGAAAAGCATGCTCAATCTTTAAAAAAAAAAAACACTCAGAAAAATGTTTCTCAAAACACTTTAATTACTGAATCTATTGTAATGTAAGATATGGCAACAGGGTCATGCTAGAAGATGGTTACAAAGAAAGACGTGGCAGTCAGGAAGAGTAGCGTTGTCACGGGAAAACTTTGGCCCCGCTGAGCGGTGTTGAGGTAGTACTCGGCCACCTTCTTGTTGGGGTTTGATCCTGTGAACCAAAGCTGCATGCAGCGACCAGAGTCTTTGGTAAGGGTGGTGTAAAGGTAAGAGTTGGACCAGATTTGTTCACACATGGATTTGGGTGTTGGATAGATATCAGTCCATTTTCTGCATTGACTGCCTGCAGGGCACTTGTTGATACCTGTGAGAGAAATGTGGAGACATGCATAAATGTTACATAAAGGAATACAAAGAAGTTACTCATTTGTACACATAGTCAAACATATTGTTCTATGTCTGTGCTCTTTGCTTCTCGTGTATCTTACCAGAGCTCCAATCCCATCCCTCGTGCCAATTTGTCTTGCAAGTAAAATCATCCTTGCAGTCTTCCCACCACTGTTCACAATCCTCTTTACAAAGAGGCACGTTCAAGATCCGTTCCTTTCGCCAGCTTTCATCTGCCTAAACACAAGGGACAACCTTCTTCTATAACAGAATTCTTCACAACACATGAGTTTTGCAAATAAATCAGTGTTCTCTGGTAAATCAGTTATTTTTTTTAATAAAATTACATGAGTGAAAAATTTCACTTATGTCTGGTCTTAAAGCCCACCATGGAGTCAGCTCAAGTTTTCTTTTATAAATCACAGACTAAGTAGTTTTCACAATTAGTATTTGAGCTTTTTGTGAAGATTGACTCCTGGTCCTGTCATTTGAATAAACTTTAATGAAACATCCAATTTCATCTCATACATGGTTCTTGGATATATCATCTCCTCTGAATAAAAACAAAGCAGCCACTCTTAATGCCTTACTTTATTGCCTGAATTATTTGAAATCACAGATGGCTCTGAGTCCAAAATGACCAAAACCAATATAATGCTGTCGGGACCCTTTGACCATTCCTCTCACATAATCTTAATCCTTTAGAAACAATCAGGAAAACGTTTTCCAATAAACATATGTAAATCTTTATTTTGTGCTGTTTTTTTTTTTCCACTCTTGGATCATTTTCTCATTTTATGTGCATAACTCTAAACTTTTTAAATTTAGACAGTTTTAAATGTGTTTAAAAATGAACTTGACATTCACCATCATCCAATTAATCTGTAAAGTATTTTTCATAAATCTAATTCGAGCCAACAAGACGCTTAAAATGAACTTCAAGTTTACCATTTTTGGTCAAATACTTTTGCTGCCATCTAGTGTTGCTATCTCACAGACACACTTCGACAATACACACCGATTGTATCCAGGGTCCTAAGTGTGGGGAACACTCATAGAAGCAAGTGTCCTGGATGAAATGTTGCTTGCACTTGGAGCTCATAGCACCGCAGTGGTTCCAGTTGAAATAATACAGGTAAGAGTTGTCATTGTGAGCCTCTTCGCTGGTGTTAGCAGTGCAACATGCATTCTCACGCCAGGGGGCACACTGCAAAAGAGGATGTTACATCACGACTTGAAGTTACCGCTTGAAATAGCCTTCTTTGCTGTTCAACGTCAGTAACACCCTGAATGTTTTTCCTAACCTGACCGTACAGTGCTCCCTCAGGGCCAGGCTCCACTTTGTGATGTTTTGCATTCATGCACATGTTGAGTTGGTCCAGACACAGAGCGCCACTGGAAAGGGTGAGCAGACAGCCCAGGAACAGCAGCATGGCTGTAGAGGGAAAACAACCTGTGGAGGTTTGTTATCACGTGGCCAAGAAAACACGAAAGCAGCAGCCATTCGCTAATAGTACTTTTCAAAAATCCAGCTTAATCTGAAGGGATGTCTACCCATTTTTAAACCATTACCAGAAAGAATTAAAATTTGTATTCATAATTAACTTTAAGAGAACTTGTAGTTCCTCCTTCACTCCTTGCACATGTCTTTGTGTTTTCTTTTTTAATCTTGTTAGCACAGAGTAATGTTAAGATTATGTGAATTATTTAGGTTGCCTTCATTTGTCACTTTTAGTCATTGTATTCATATTTTATTTTCAATCTAAATCTTCCACCTGCATACCTGTAACTAAGTCCTTTCAAGCATCTACCCCTACTACTGATATACAGAGGTAGCTATCTGTGTTTTTTCTAGAGCGTAAGACTAAATATTCCCACTGCTGGAACAAGTGGGACGGCCACTGCTCAAGGCCACAGGACACCTGTATCATATATTTGGCAATACAGTAAAAAATATTAGTCTACAAGCTAAACGTTTATTAGAAGTGGAGTTGTGACTAAGTTAAAAACCATAAGGGAATCACCTACTGAGTTGAATTCAGACTGCTATACACAATAGCATGCAAAGATATTTAAGTTTTTGAACACTATCAAACTGTAATAAAAATACATTATTTTCTATGTAATATAACTGAATCGTTTCAAGCCTCTGCCCCTAGTACTGATACTAAGTACAAAAGCTGCTATCTGTTTTTTTTTCTAGAGTGTGAGACGTTGCTGTTTAGTGCTGTTCCATAATTATGAAGTCGAAGGGAAATTATAAATGGTTTTTAAAATTTGTTTTACAAAGTGTGACATTAATTTCCATTCATACTAATGCCAAAACTTTGTAGAATCACCTTTTACAAAAGTACAACTGCAATTACTGTGAGTAATATTTCTAGCAATGGAAAACAATCAGGACTTAAATAACGTTGCTGTGCTGTATTAGCCCCTATATATCTAGAAATAGGGTATTTGCTACATATGGAGACCACACATACAGTTTAGTCTTTTCTCAGGATACAAAATCAAAACTTTTACCATAGACTAAACATATCACAATTTCTTTCATAGTGTCAAAGAGTCTTGCTTTTAGACTTAGTCGAAAGAAATAAAGAACAAATCTCTTTTACCTTTTCAGTTTCTGTCTTGACAAAATTATCAAGTAAAACTTTATCCCCAGTCAACCTCGAGCACACTTCTCAAGACAAAACAGGAAATTCAAAGCACATACATTGAACACTCCTCTCTCAAGCTTCCTGAGTGGAGTGTGGATGAAGACAAATCCCTCCATAACTAGTAAGTAATTTGTTTCCAAAGTTCAAAGTCTAGGTCACAGTTGTAGGAAATAGCAAGAACAGGCAAAAACTGAAGTGTGTGATAATCTGAGATTTTATTACATGTGGTAGGAGAAAGTTTGGCCAACCTCAAGGTTGTTCATCCGCCCTCTCCTACCTACATGTGATTGAAAAACTTACATAAAATAGCATGGTGAGTCATTAGAAGAAAAAAGAAGCATTCCAGATATCTTTTTGCCACACTCGTGAGTAGCTGGTTTAGATGAAATATTAACAATTCACAGTATGTTTTTAACATGTGAAGTCACTTGGGCTACAGCAGATGTTGTATATTATCAGATCTGAATAAACATCCATAAATCTTATAAACTGTGGGTGGAAAAAAAAACAAAGAAAGGCAAACATTCAAAAGAAAAAAAAATTGAACATGTCTTGAGGCTCGTATCATTCATTTGTCAGGGATGAGAGTACACTCAACACACATTTACATGTTGTCATGTAAAAATAGCTTCTGCTAATGGTAGCAACTTTGGGATTACCTGTACCAGTGTCAGTTACAGTAATTTCTTCTGAAAGCTCATGAGCTTCTGTTTGCTGTCAGTCATCAACACCAAACTTGACTGAACCAAAACTCTGTGCATTGTTTTATATTTGGGGTATCATACAAGTAGATATTTGATCTTTATTTTTGACATTTTGAGAAATTTCGAGTGTTGAACTGTTCTTTTTTCTGGTTAATAACAGATGAGTACAAATTAAGTCTGAATTTATGATCATGCTTCAAACAACAAAGAGGAAAGAAGCTTGTATGCTCTCCGTTTTCTTACATTTCCATTACAAGTTACACAAACATGCACGATACTAGATTCACGTTTTCTTAGCGTCATTGAGTCAAAGATATAAGCCATTGTTTGAAGAACAATGTAAATTTTGCTTCTGTATTGGTGTTGTTGGGACATGCGCTTAAGGTATTTTTTTACGCAAGCGGAACACTTCTGAGGGGGACTTTATAGATGAACACCGCTTGTTTCCGGTTTTCGTTGGTTTGAATTATTTCGAAGCAGCAGCGAGATACTGACAGGTACAGAGTTTAATATCCCTGAAAATATTATCCTTTATGGTTTTGAATGTATTCTAATGATTCTTTAAATCTTTTATTTAAAATAGTATACTATATTCCCGAATTTAAAAAGTCTTTGTGCTGCTGTTGTGTTTCAGGGCGAGCTCTGGATTTAAAGCTCCAGAGTCACATTGACTTGTTTTTGGACTTATTCTCTGAGAGTCATGTCGACACTGTTTCCGTCCCTGCTCCCGCGGGTCACCGAGTCTCTGTGGTTCAACCTGGACAGACCTTGCGTGGACGAGACGGAGCTGCAGCAGCAGGAGCAGCAACATCAAACTTGGGTATACCTTCACACTCTGCTTCCTGTCTTCCCTGCTCCCAGTTCCCGTGTTTTTAAACTTATGATCTCTGGTCTCTTCAGCTGCAGAGCATCGCGGAGAAAGACAACAACTTAATGCCCATCGGGAAACCTGTTTTTGAGGTAATCGCAGGCTGAGAATAAACCGTTTTGCGTGGTTTCCTAGCGTGAATAAAACACTCTCTCTCTGTCTCTCTCTCTGTCTCTCTCTCTTTCTCTCTCCCTCTCTCTCTCTCTCTCTCTCTCTCTCTCTCTCTCTCTTTTAAATCACATTACAACCACAACTTCAATGTATTTTATTAAGATTTTTCTGTGGTAGACCAAGATAAGGTTGTGCTTACCTGTAACTGGTAAGTGGAAGGAAATTATGAAACTTCCAAATAGAATCCGGTGCAACCATTTATCTTTTGAAACCACTTATTAGCAAATAGATTCCATATCTGTGTATTTTACTCTTAATATAAATATATAAAGCACTAATGGCTTTCATTATTAGTAGCTTGGCAGGAAGGGGGAGGATACACACCAAATAGATCAGGAATAGAACCTGGGACTTCTGGGTAGAAGACCATTACTCCTATACATGGGGCAGGTTCTTTTCCACCGAGCCATGCAATGCTAAAAATGTCGAAGAAGATGCTCTGGGCAGAGGAGATTTAGTCCTTAAATATGCAGCCAGAGCTACAATAGCATTAATTAGATTAAGCATGTCCACATGTTAGTCCAGACTGGAATCAAATTGAGATTACATGGTAAGATTTTAAATAAATGTTTACACGAAAGCTGGTTGTCTTTGTTGCAGTAGCTCACAGTGGCTCTTCATTTGAACTGTCTGAACTTGAGCTGTTTTTTGCAGAAAAGAAGGAGCAACAAACTGAGTCTGTAGATGCTCACAGAGGGTTAGAGATGTACCCCAAAAGTTGAAGTTGGGGAAGCTTGAAGTTGTAATTGTGGTGAAGGATGGCTCAAACTCAGGGGGCGTCCATGCACATGCATGCAACACTTTTCAGATCTCTTGGTGTTAGATGTTTTTGAAAGCTGTCCAAGAAGCGATATAAATCGTTAAGTTCATTGTAGTTTTTATTTGATGGATGCAGGCAGGTTATGAGGAGGAGGAGGAAGAGGATGATGAGGATGAGGAAGACAGTGAGGAAGACTCGGAAGATGAAGAAGACATGCAGGACATGGACGAGATGAATGACTACAACGAGTCGCCTGATGACGGCGAGATCAATGAGGTACCTTAATTTAACCTTTTAATGTAGCTACCGCCATCACTTGTTGTTCTAATCAAACCCAAAATAGATAAATATGCCCTTGTTTCCCTCGGTCAGGTGGACATGGAAGGAGCAGACCAAGACCAGGACCAGTGGATGATTTAAAGCAATTTTCTGTCGCAATCGGCGTCTGGATTTACACTCGCTACCAAAAATGTGACTGATGCCTAACCACTCTGTGACTCAGATATGTTTTAATATTTGTGCACCTGGGATGAAAATCTAGTTGAAACACATTAAGATACTTCAGGGGAGCGTTCAGGTGAATCTTAAGCTGTGATCCATCAGTTTTTAAAGCTGTAGACATTGTTGGACATTGCTGTGAAGTCTGCTGCCTGGAACACACTCAGAGATGGGAGATTTGTGTATAAATACTGCCATTGGTCCGCATTTCTTGTTTTTAACTGCAGGCTTACTTAACCAATCAATCTGGTTAAAGCTGCTCCAAACCTGTCAGGTGCCCTGACGTAGACCCAGGGACTGTTTTGCACACACTCAATCCAGCAATCTGCCATTTAAACTTTGACCTGGTCATATCTTAAGTCATGTGCTATGGAGATGTTCTGAATTGCTGATTCAGGGAATATTGCTTTGGTCAGCAAAATAGTTTACCTGTAAAAACAGCCCATCTTTAAAAGAAAAAAAAAAAAAAGAGTCCACTTCTCTTTTATTGCAGTGCTACTGAATTGCGGTTGTAAACTCTCCTTCAGTAGAAGGTTTAAAAAAAAAAAATATATTGTAAAATAGTAATGTGTTCAGACAGAATGCTCTCTCAGCTCTCTTATCTTTATAGTTTGCAGCTGGGAACAAATGCTCTGATTAAAGTTACAGGTCTCAGTTAAAGGTCATCACAAAGATTCACTTTTTTGAGAGATTATTTTTTGTTCTATTTGTATTTTTGATTTTATTTGCTATAAATTAAACAGCTATGTATTTTATTAGTGCTTTCTTGTTGTTTATTGGGATAAATGTTAAAAATGTCTAATATTGGGTCAGGATTATGTAAATCCTGTTTAAAGGCTGGAAAAAATTTTAATTGTACTTCTCTGGTGAGAGTCCAACATTAACTTTCTTTATTTCGGTGTTTAATTTCTGGAGCTGGGCCAGTGAACTGAAGTTTTACAGGAGCTCTGATGTCAAAGTGCATTTAAGTAACATATACTTTATTTGAAAGATTTTATTTATTTTATCTCTGGTCTTGGCGTTTTCAATCCTGATTTTAATGCTAGAGTTAAATCAAAATACTTTTCTACAGTTTACACTAGTATGAAAATATGATTGACAGATTGAAATCTAATTTACTAATTAGCACTGACTCTCCAATGACTCGTTGCTCGTTGGGGAATATTTGGGTGGATACAGAAAGCTTCACTTTTTAATGCTGTTTCACATCTTCAATAAAATCTTAGGTATAAAAATAGAATGCCTTCCTCATTTACCTAGAAAAAAGTAGTTCTGATATTAAAAGTAAGCTGGATTTAAGTTTCAACTGAAAAAAAATGCTTTGATACAAATAATTTCTTTGTAACTCTAGCAGCATATTTATGGTCAGTATCCCATTGGCAGGTGAAGCTATGTCACATCGTCAAAGTCTTTTGACAAAAAAAAGTTCCTTCCAGGATTGTCCAGGAAGTATTGTGTTTGGCTTAATTCATTCCCTGCCAAAAAGATTTCCCACAGCATGATGCTGACACTACCATGTTTCCCTGTGAGTATGGTGGTCAGCAAAGTTAGTTTTGCATGTAAGCTATTAAGAAGAATTTTAGCCTCGTCTGACTTGGGCATGTTCTTCCACATATTGTCTTTGTCCCATAAGCATAGTTTCTACTGGTCCCCTCTTTTAGCTACTAGCCTAGATTACCCCTTCAGACATTTGCTTACACTGGATTTTATTTCAAAGTATGAGAGCAAACATGGCTGACTGCAAAGGCACAACTCAATTTTGAGATAACATTTTTAAAGCGTTTTAGAACCACTAATCACTTTTTTTCCCCCATCAGTTGCTACTTTGTCTGTCACGCACAATCCCAATAACATAATCAGTCATAAATCAGATCATTTTTACTTTGTCAGTTTTCTTAACAAAATTGCTATAAAATTATTCTCTGTCATTATTAACATGTATTCCAACAGTAAAGTAAATTTTATTTAATTCCCTGGTAGATCAGCTCAGCCATCCCATCCCTGATGCCCTTGCTGTACTCCAGCGTGGCTCGGTGGATCTTCCACTCATACAAGCCGCATTTCCGGAGGTATCGGAGAAACTTTGGAGCCCCGGGAAACAGCACATTGTCAGCCACAATCATAGACCCTTTTCCCAGCAGACCATATCCCTCCAGTAACTGAAACAAACAGAATGGAACAATGTTAATGTTTCTTTATTAATCTACTAGCTGTTTATTTATTAATCTACTACCTGTAGGTCAGGCAGGTAGCATTTCTTCCAGTGGTCCATGAAGACAAAATCCAGCCTCTCCAGGTTGTAGTCGGACCGCAGCCGAGGTATTACTTCATCAGATGGATTCACAATGAGCTCCACCTGAAGATGCAAATAGATGACACAGAGCAAAAAGTTTGCATTAAGGGGGATTTCACGAGTAGCTGGCCATTTCCTGCTGTCTCACCGTGTCATCGTCAAATCCTGCCAGACGGATGATTTTCTCAGCAATGGCTGCGTTCCCTTGATCCATCTCTATGCTGTAGAGTCGGGCCCCAAGAGGAAGAGCCCGGGCGATTCTCACGGTGCTGTATCCACAATGAGCTCCCAGTTCCAGCACTGTTAAAGGGCTTTGCTCCATCAGAAGGCGGTCCAGGATCTTACCTAAACATCAAAAAACACTCACAAGCTCTAGCAGGTATGAACTCAGAATGTTCTTCACATCAACACTTCATGCACACTGAAGTAAACGGATTCCCTGCCTTTTTTAGGCCCAATGTTGCTGATGAACTCCACTTTGCTGCTCCAGTAATCGAAGGCGTCCAGGATGCTGTCTGGGTCCCCAGGTGTGGAGTTAGTCAGAACGTACTGGAATGCACGCTCTTCTCGGCTCAAACCGGTTACACAGTCCTTCCAAATCCTAACCAGAACCGCCCGGTAGAACAGCACAAAGTAGTAGCGGTACCTGATTATCAGTGTCAGCAGAAGGGGAAGAAAAGCCAAAGCAATAGCAGGGGACACCATCCTTGAAGAGAAAGAAAACGGGAGATGTATACATTTTATTAGAAGTGTCATGCAATCTCATTTATTCTTTGACAGCGGTCTTCAACTCTTGGACTGGACTCTATATCAACTCTGATATGAATTTGTTATAAAAGTATTACTGATTGCACTTTAAAAATTAGGTAACTTTATTTTATTAAAGGTAAAGTTTAAACAGTAATGATTTATTGGTTAATGTCAAGTTGTCATATCAAAGACATTTTGAATAATGTCAGCTTTGTATTAAAAGTGTCATAATTTACCGAATGACGCTTTATGACAACAGTCATAAATATTCATGAAGGCTTATTCATGTTCATGACAGGTGTCATGTCAGTCTTATTCACCCCCCTTCAAATAAAGTGTTACCGAATACTGAGTTTCTAAATAAGGAGAGGTCCAACCAAAACTTTGGGAATCAAAATACATGACCCATTTGTTATTTTGTTCCTTGTAGAAAAGAGCGTAACTTTTGTATTGCCACCATTTTGAATATAATAGGAATGACCTGTGACCTGTGTGGACATGACAGACTCTACACAGACGACATGCAAACTTGCTTCAAGGCAGCTGTGTAAATAACACTACGATCATTTGTACATATTGAACAGTTATCTGTTGTAAGAGCTATTACAAAAAATACTATTACAACCAATAGTATTTGGAGATAGCGCTACATATTTATTCTTCATAAATAAATATTAAACTCCATGGTCACAATTTGGATTAGCAAAATGTTCCAACAGCTTTAATTACAAATTGTCTACTTAAAAGAAATGTAGTCCTTTTTATATCAGCTCCAGTAATATTACCATACCTATATCACTACAAAAAAACTCTATAGTTATTATTATTGGCTCATTAATTGATTTTTGTTTTGAAACTACTATATTTTTGGCAAGTTACTATATACTTAGCTGAACAATATTAAAAATGTATAAAGTATCACGGAAGGATGCTTCTGTATCAACATTCTTATGTGTGCAAATTACACAACAATGACTTACTGTTCTATGAATCTATCTGTTATTTTGAGCCACTAAAGCAATTATTTCCACTATATATTCATTTTACAGAAGCAAGATGATTTGTCTAAACTTATTGCAGTCTTTAAATGACAGAACTATTAATTTGAATTAACAATTATGTTGAAATACTTTCCATTTACTTGCCTTTTCTGAGATTGGCGGCTTAATGTACAAAGCTCTATAAACTTTTGAGACAATTTATCGTACGTTTTCATTCTTAAGTCTATGAGAATAAAATGCTCCACCATTCTCAAACTGCATCCACAAGCTCTCTGCTGTGGATCGTATGCAAATAACAAATGTTCAAATGAAAATAGTAAGAAAAACTTACCTGTTTTCTAAAGAACAGTGACTCTTCACTAAACAGAAGTGAAAAGAAGCAGACCAGCTGAGCAGGAGAGGAATGCACCTGTATCTGAGAAGCTCGGACACTCTGCAGTTTGAATAATTTATGCATCACGTGACTGACAGCATGTACACCGTGATTATTGGCAGTTGTTTTAATGAAGGTAACGTAAAGTTGAAACATCGGTTTGTCTGCTTTTATAATGAGACGTGTTAGATCCCCATCTGCCGATATCTAAACCAGAGCAAATTATGTGTGTAGGAGCAGACAGTGATACTGATGGAGGCGGCATGAAACCGATATATCAAGTTAACATCAACAGGTGTGTTTCTGTGGAGTCCAATTTCTGTCTTCACTGAGTCATGGTGGAAAGATAAAGAAAAGAATGAGCAGAAAATTCATGCAAAACTATAACACAAAATGTAATAATACACTGATGGGGTTTAATTAAATACAGAGGGGAATATTCAAACATAGCAAAACTATGTGAGATACATACAAATTGGATGAAAAAAGTTAATTAATATGACTTGAGAATTTCTTTATGATGTGGATATTTTCTTTCTGCATGCAAGTCAAACTCCACAAACATTGTCGTTGAAAGGCTACACTTGATGTGAAATAGTAACTTTCCAAACGTTGCATCACCATCACTGCCTGTGCAACTTCACCACAAATAGTTGAAACTGCCAACAATCAGAATACAGCTCTATGTCTCATTCTTCAGAGTTGAAAGGTTTTCTAAAACATAACAAATCAAATAAAGTAGCATCTTGCAAGTCTGAATTGTGTAACAATCAGGCTGTGGACAACTTGAACTGAAAACTGATAACGCCAGATATATATATTTTTTATTATTATTTCATACTTTCAAAACATGGGAAACATGCATTTAGAACTGGAAATGTGTATGTGAAAAAGAGCTAATACCATTTCACACGGTGAAAAGGATAAAAGCGGCCTCATAGTTTACAATTTTCTAATGTTGTTCAGTGTCATAAAAAAATGTTCTCCTCTGTTGATGCTTCTGTCCCCTCAGCCATTTAGTTTCTTGCCTTAACTCTTCAGATCCTCCCCAGGCCCCCTGTTGAACTATGCCTTTTCAATAATTAACATTTCTAACAAAACCAGCAGATGTTTTGCTTATTGCACTAAATGGAATAGGAAATGGACACATTTGTCAGTACAAACACAAAAACAAGCTTCCCACACTGAAGGTATTTTTTTTATGCTTTCTTATGTTTAAAGTTTTTTTACTTTTGTCCTTGAGTTGTCAGCTAGTGCATCCTCAGCATCATCAGCTACTTAAACTACTTCAGCATCCTTACTGCCCATCTTCAGATTCATTGTTACTACATTTATTTCTTGCACCAAACCTATTCAACTTAGATATTAGATATACTTCGCTTCCTCTAAGTCTTTTTGTCATGTAAATATGCCTACCTTGTTAGAAAAAGATGTGGTAATGCAAAAAAAAAGCAAACTAATTAATAAAATAAATTGCTTTATTCACAAAAAACTATGGGTTATCGTCAAAATAAGCTTTTACTATAGAAACAATTACTCCAGTTGGAATATTCTCAAAATCAATTAAAAGACTACTAATGCATGATGTCCGCTGTAATGGAAAATGGGTTAAATTCTAACTTCATCAGAATACAAATCCAATTCTGAATATTTACAATTTTAATAATCCCTAGCAGTTAAATCACAAAATTTTAAGGGTGTCATACAACTTATGCCAGGTGGGAGTATCTACTCAGTCTTTAAGGGTGAATATTTTTGTGATGTTGTCTCTCTTTTTCTCAGCTGTAGTATTTAGGAATGGTTGTGTCTGTTAGATTTAGGCAAATAAATATAAAATGTTACTGCTAATAGCATACCGGCTCCATTCTGCAGCGAACTGAAACGGCTACTTGTTTACAGCTCTGGACAAGGCTTCTTCAGAAGACTTCTGATGAACTTCTTTAGCTCTTTGTCCTCTCGGGTCCACTTAACGAGTCGAGTCAAAATGAGTCTTCCTTCTTCAGCCTGAGCTAGGGCCAGGAACCATCCATCTTGGGGTCTGTTCTCCAGCCTTCCTCCTCTCTTTGCCTTTTTTTTGTCAACCAGCTCCTCATTTTGCTCTTGCTTGTTGTTTGTCTCTACCAAGTCTAAGCCGGGACAAGTACAGCCTCCTTCCTGCAGCCACAGAGCCCTGTGGGTCATTGCGCCTCCAAACTCCTGCGCCCTCTCTGCACCTCCCCCTGCCCACCTCAGGATGCGGCTGCGGGCCACAGGCACCAGCTGACGGTCGCCTCCTACTGTTGAGACACTGTCCAGACGCATCTTTAAAGCTGTGACGTAGAAGGAGAGATTTTAATGCTGTTTCTAAAATGTCACTTCAGACAACTTTCTGATCTAAAAATGTATAATGTCTATGCAAAAACATCACATTAAAACGATTCAAGTCTTCCTGGATAAAAAAGGAGAGGAATGTTCTGAAAGGCTACGTTGGTTCCTCACCGTATGGACTGTGGCAGAAGTTTTCCTGGATGTCAGACTCTCCTTCAGCAGTCAGAGAGCAGGCATCACAGATGATACTCCCTGTGGAAGGGAAAGAGAAACAGGATTGTAATTCTGGCTGTCTGCAGTGGGGGCAGAGAACAGAGGATGAAAACAGACTTCATCTCCAGAGCAATAAATTCAGTGGTCACATCAATAAAACAGGCAAAGAAACAAAATGACATGAAAGAACATAAAGACAAAAAAATACAACTACAAGAAAAACTCTATGTAAAAACGTGTAGTTAAATAAAAAGTAAAGAAAAAAAATCAAAGAAAAACAAATATACAATCTTCATGTTATAATAACATTTTGGATGGAATTTCAAGTAACTTATTTTAGTCCTTTTTAGCTTCTCCTATTGAAATGAGAGGTTGTAGACACTCAACCACTCAAAAATATACCCAAACTGCTAATGGCCAATTTTCTATAAATATAGGAAGTAAGCTGTCTACTTAATATTGAGTAAAAAGCAAGATATAAATTACGTCACAGCGATCAGAAATCTCAACTTTTTTTCCAGAATCCACACAGACCTGTGCAACACAGCCACTTCAGTAAAGAGACATAATTATCCAGAGGTTTGACTTGACTTATCGTTAATGCCTACCATCTGTACGGATTACAATGATCACAGTCGTTGTCAGGGCTTGTTTAGTATGTAAATTTCAGCCAAACATCTCAACCTGACCGAAGAAACCCCAAATGGAAACAGCAGTATCAATTAATCACTATTAACATAATAACAAGGAAAATGTCGTTCATTTATGTCTATATCTGTTAGGTTGGCTTGTAAGAAAGATGTTAAGGCCCCACATTTGTTTAATCGCGACACCCAGTGGGGACCCGAACCTGATATTGGGAACCACTGACTTGGGCTAAATTTGCATTAAAATGAAATGCAGCCAGTAAACAAATAAAGTCTACAGAACGGTGCCGTGAAAACTCAAACTGTGTGATGTGTTGTTTGAATTAGAGTTATAGTTAAAAGTAGGAATATGCTAAAGACGCTGTACCTTTCAGCTCCTCCTCGCGCCTGACCTCCTCTTCAGTCCGCTCCTCCAGCTGTCCGGTTGCTGGGATACAGAGCTCCGTCCCGCTCGGGAACCGAGAGCAATTAAACATCTCGGGCCAGGGGAACCCGAAGGCGCTCATCACGGGCACGCAGCCGTCCCGCACGGCCTCGCACAGGCTCCTGCAGGGGCTCACGGGCCCGCCGAGCTCCGGCAAGCACACCGGGGCGAACAGCGAGCACAGGAACTTCTTGGTGTCCTGGTGGCACAGCTTGGAGATGAGCGGCAGCCAGGCGGCCGACTGCTGCTGGGCCTCTTTCAGGGAGTCGTGGCCGAGCAGGTTGGGGATCCACATACGCCGGTAGCCGATGCCTTGGCACAGAGACAACGTGCTGGGGATAGGCTTACAAACCGAGCGGACCGAAGAGCTGAACCCGATGGTTGGAGGTCCGAGCAGAACTGGATCCGCAGGGTCGGAGGCATAAACTACACTGAAGAGCATGAGAGAGCTGAGCACAAAAACAGACATGGCTCTGGTAGTTTAGTGAAATGTTCGCAGCTAGCAGCACTGCCTGGACTTGACTCTCCTTAGGGTGTAAACAAAGAGGTGTTTGGTAGAAACAGGGGGTAATTAGAGGGCAGGCGCCTCCCAGTCATCATCCCACCCCATCAGACTAACTGACTCAAACTTAACAGGACCAGTTCTACTGGATCAGTAAACACTAAGCACATCACACTCATTATAAATGCTACAAATACTGTGCCTTGGGAATATTCCTAAACCTTATCTTATTTCACATTTGGTCATGTTGCAGTTACAAACTTAAATGGGATTTCAAGTGATAGAGCAGATTTTTAAAACAATATAAATATGTGGTTTCCAATATGTTTTACAGATAAATTTTATATAAAAACTGGGCAATTTGCTTTGATCTACAGGAGCTGTTCATGTATAGAGTTGTGATCCTACTGGTAGGTGAACCTCTTCCCCAATCTCAGGTTTTTTTGGAGCTTCTAGGTTTTCTACCAGAAATACTCTGGATTTACGTCAGAGTATTTCCTATTTCTGCTGACAAGCATTTTCACAGCATGACACTATCACTATTTACCATGTGGATAAAGTTTTGGGGAGGGAGTAGGGATGTAGAATGTATTTTAACATTGTGTCTTTTGTATGTAGCTAAAAAAGTTCAACTTTGTCTAATCTGTCCAGAGCAATGTGGTCAACACTTACTTGCACAGTTTTTTTTTACTGTCATCAGTTAAAAAAATCTTAAGAGTCTCAATTGCATCAACCATCTAAATATGTAATTAAAAATAGATTCATTTCTTATGAAACCAATAAATCAAACTCTATTATCACTTAAGGTGATAATAGAGTTTACGTCTTTCATGGAGTGTTTCCTATTTCTCTTTCTGGACATTTGTAAGTTTCACTGTTATTTGTTTTTCTAATAATACGTTTTCAAGCTTTTTATATGAGATAGGCTGTCAGAAATGTAATTAGTAAATAGAATTAAGGGGCTGAAAATAAAATGTAATGATATTAGAATTATGGCAGCAAACCAGCAAAACGCAAAGAACTTTGCAAAGTTTTTCAACCAAACTAACCAACTGAATTCAAATGCTGTTGGATGCAATTAATGTTAGCTAAAAGATTACTAGGGCTTGAGGACTTGTACTCAGATGAAAACTGCCTGAGTGAGGATTATACTCAGGCAGGTATGGACCCTGAACGATTTTTGAGGGACGCGAAAGAGACGGGTTTCAAACGTGGAACCAAAGAGGAAAAAAGAAATATGGTGGAAAAAATTATTTGGCTATTGATTTATAAGTCCAGTCATAGAGCTAGATATGCCGCTTGCAAAATGAAGCACACTTTATCTGTCCAGAAAAAGCTTGCTCCTAAACTCTGGGAAGAAGTAAAGAACATAGATTGTCTTTTTTGACAAGATGGAAAGAAAACTATGTGGAGATATCTTTCAACTTCTCTCAGGCAGTGATGATTTAGCTAGATAATTGGTGTTTAAGATGATAAAAAGTGACAACCCAATAATTATTTACAAGGTTATACAATTTTTCAATTGCCTGCCTCCGAGTGAGGACCTACCTCCAAGTCAGGGCTGTCCTCCGAATCAAGACCTGCCTCCGATTGAGGACCTGCCTCCAAGTCAGGACCTTCCTCCGAGATAAGACCTGCCTCCAAGTTAGGGCTGGCACCCGAGTCAGGACTGTCCTCCGAGTCAGGACCTTCCTCCGAGACAAGACCTGCCTCCAAGTTAGGGCCAGCACCCGAGTCAGGACCGTCCTCCAAGTTAGGACCGGCCTCCAAGTCAAGACCTCCCTCTGAGTCAGGACCGGCCTCCGAGTTAAGACCTGCCTCCGAGTGAGGACCTGCCTCC